>NW_027512278.1:300000-537986 GCF_048772815.1 Callospermophilus lateralis | reverse complement strand
AACTCAGATATCAGTGTGACCAGGAAAGTCTCAGTGGATATACCCTGCTTTTGGCCTTTTGCTTACCTATTGTTCTCTTGCCCTGAATATCAGGAAGGTCTTTGCCTCAGGCCACCCCTTTGTGAAGCCTGAAGGAAACAGTTTTCAAATGGAAATGAATGGGCATCACTTGTGGCTCTTTCTTAGTTGCTTTGGAAAGGGATGTGTCTTAATTAGACTCTTGGCCTTGTATGTGGCTGTGACTTTGATTCTCAGCAGCTGATGGATCTAAAAATGATCCCATGTGTGCATCCAAAACCATAATTGCCAAAAGATCAGTCATTGTGGATGAAGTCTCTCGTCTTCCTCTGTTAGGTTCCTGACCTCCATCAAGTGAGAATAGGTATTCCTTGGGTCAAATGAGTTCTTCAAATCACTGCAGAGGTGCTTAGGTTTTCGTATGACTCCAAATCACATAAAGAATCTATACTTGAAAGTCAGTAGGCCTCAAATTGGAGAAACAGAGCAGTATTAACGGGAGGCTTATTTGATCACTCCTGGTTCACAGAAAGGGTGTCCAGGCCAACATGACTTTAGGCAAATGAGGGGCAAGGGAGTTTATTTGGACACTGTCTTTGGGTGAGCCCTTCATGGAAACCTCCAGACAGAGGTTACGATGAGTGACTATATGGAAGAAGATGAGGACCATGTTTGAGTGTTTTGTTTTTAATTGTGGTCATTTGTGTGGTGGTTGTAAGAAATATCTTGGTCCACCTGGGCTTGAACTCTGTTGGGATTTCCCTTAAAGACTGCGTTCTGGAACTGAACTCAGAGAAGTATTGCAATGAATAGAAATACAAGCAGTTTAGAGGAGGCATGGTGTATATTTGGACTTGCCTTTTGCATGATACAGAGTAGGAGTTAAATCTAGTCAATTTTTTGTTGAAATAGTTCTCCATGTGTTTTTAAAGTTAAAAAATTGTGAATTCCTGTCTCCCTTTCTCTGTAGCCTATTCAGCACATATATTTTTATATGGATATATAGAATCATACCTGGTACCACACATACATTCTTGTGAGGTGGATGAGTTGGCAGATACAAATTGTGAAAAGAGATCACTCCTAATTAACCGTGTTGGAACTGAATATTCAACCAATGGGTGAGCTTGCTAGTTGAACAACATTATACATAAATCCATGTTCAGTAAAATGAATATTTTTGGATCTTTTTATGATATATATTTTATGAAAATTTTGATTGACATATATTTTGCTATTTTTTTTTCTGTGTGTGTGTGTGTGTGTGTGTGTGTTTTGTGTCATTCGCCTGTTCTGTAAAACAACTTCAGAGAGAGAGGTTAAAAATTCATGCAAAGCTCTGATGGAGGTATCTAATATCTTAGTTTTGGTCTATTGCTTCTTCTAATTGGGTCATTTGTTGTGTCCCATGGACGAGGGCAGTGGTTCCTGTGCCCACCCCTGAAGCAACTCCTATTCCGAATAGGATGGCTAAAGTGAGGGATATATGTCCCCAGTGGAAACGGGTTGTATGCCCCTCTATTTCATTTTCAAATGAACCTGCATCATGACAGAGCACTCTGGGAAACATCTGCACCATTACACAATTAATCACATCTGTTGACAATTTCTTTAAAACATAAACAATGTTTAATTATATACAATTATGCTGTTGTAGGGACGGACAAGGCAAGGTACCTAAGATAGCAACGAAGACAGGGAAACCGTCCTATTTGGTTGCAACCAGATTCAGAGGGCATTGCTTCTGTTGTAATCAATTATTCTCCTGAAACTCAAGTTTAGGTAGTTTCAGAATTTTGTACCCAACATGTAAGGGAAGGGGCTCAGAAGTTCACAGTCTTCAGAAGTTCAAAAAAGCCGTTGTTGTTTCTGTTTTTTACCTCAGTTCTGGGCAAGTTAACTTTTCAAGGACACCTGGGAGGGAAAGAGCTTTTTCCTACCTTTCTTATTTTTCGCCCCTGACAGCTGTTACCATGGAGCCCTGATGGTAACTTCTTTATCTTAGAAATATAGCCATCTCTGTAAAGCCCCAGCTCATGGCCAGAGGCCTTGTTCATTATTTTGTGGAAAACAAGTAATGGGGTGTCTAGCATAGAGGTGCTTATTTTTTTAGCCAGTGGCCAAGTAGAACAAGGCAACACTAAAAGAGGAAGTTTATCTACATTGAACTCTTTTATAGGGACTCTTTTGCTGAAAGTCCTAAAGTCAGCCATGGTGAAGACTTCTGTAGAAAGTCAGTTAAGAATTTTCTGTAGGCCTGGTACAGAAGGGGAAGACAGGGAAGGTGGGGCTGACAGCAGCTCCGAGGATCTGAGAATAAGGAAGGAGAGATGTAAAAGAATAATGGGAAAGGGGTTTGGGATTTTCCTAGCAACAAAAACTTGAGCTGTAGAACAGGTAGAGCAGAGGGGAAGACAAGAGTGAGTATCCCAAAATGCATGTGAGGGACTTTAAATTTTTAGTAAACTGTTTTCAGTGATGACAAAGCAACTTTAAAGGCCATTTTCATTACATCTTTGATAGGAGTCTGAGGGCTCTCCTCAGCTAGTTTCAGCTTTGTGTTAGCTGGTAAGAGGACCTGGTGGGACCCGGGGCGGGCACGGACAGGAGAAGAGAGGAGTGAGTCGGTGGATTGGAACCTGAGTACCTCCTACTTCAACAAGATGGCGATGGTCTGAGAACCAGCAGAGATTTGGGTTTTTGATCTAATAATTGGAGGGGAGAAATCAGGTTGCTGAGGTGAGAGTGACAGCAGAGACTCTGGAGCACAAGGCTGAAGGTGAGGATTGATTGGATAAGCATAGTTCAGGATATGAGTGAAGGATGGAAAAGGCATGCCCATAGGGGAATCTCCTTTCACCCTTTTGAGCACTTGCAGAAGTTAAAAAGGTCACACAGGGCTGGGGATGTGGCTCATTTGTAGCACGCTCGCTTGGCATGCGTGCGGCCCGGGTTCGATCCTCAGCACCACATACAAACAAAGATGTCGTGTCCAGCAAAAAACTAAAAAATAAATATTAAAAATTCTCTCTGTCTCTCTCTCTCTCACCTCTCTCTTTAAAAAAAAAATGGTCACGCAGAATTTGAGGATCAAGAGACCCCTCTGGGGGCCATCGGTTTTGGTTATCTAATTGGTAATATGGCCAATGCTGTGTACTGAATTTGATGAGGAGTTTGTGTTCCATCAGGCAGCCCCTGTATGCTCACATCCACATGACGTACAGCAAAAGTCTGCCAGGCATTCTGGGATTACTAAAAAGGAGTGATGGATTTTTCCTTTCCCCAGGTCCATGATCCTCTTAGTTATACAAGTCCGATATTTACTGCCATTAGCCCCTTGAACTAGAGACCTTTTATTTGATAGAGGGCCCAATGGGGCCTTAAGGGCTGAGTTTATTGCCCCTGTATCCACTTCAAAGTTTACTGGTGTCTCCTCCACTTCAAAAGATACGCTGGGCTCAGGGAGGGGATCTGAGCCCCGACTTTCGTAGTCATGCTGAAGAGTCAGAAAGGCTGGCTGGCGTGGCTGCCTCTTTCTAGGGAACTCTTGAACCCAGTGTCCTCTTTCTTTACAGTAGGCACATTGATCTGAGGTCAGGGGTGGCCTCTGGCGTGGGACCAGGTATCCCTTCCTGTCTCCCTGTTTCTTAATTTCTGGCCTTTTTGTTATTGTGACCGGGACCTTAGTCAACTCCTTAGTCTGTCTTTTGTTTCTTTTATCCTCCTTTTGCTCCCTTCTCTTCCTCAGTTTCTCTCTTATAGTATACTTTCTCGGCTTCTCTGACTAAATCTCTCAAAGTCATATCTTGTAATCCATCTAAGCATTGTAACTTTCTTTAAATATCCAAGGCAGCATGCCCAATAAAGGCCATTGTGACAGATGATTTTTGATCCTCTGCATGAGGATCGAAAGGAGTATATCTCCTATATGCCTCTGTAATTCTCTCTAGAAACATAGAGGAAGATTCATCAGGCCCGCAGGCGTGGTACCCACGTCACCCCAAATGGAGTAGGGAAAGAGCAGTGCCACTGCCTGCTCCCGGATCAGGCCCAGCCACCAGCTGGTGTGGTAGTCACGTCACCCAAATTGTAGTAGGGGCCAAGCAGGCTGCCCCCCGCGCCCGCCACAAAAGCAGACCTGTGACTGACCTTCGGAACAGGCCCAGAGGCCTGCCACCATGGTAGACATGACACCCCAATTGGAGTAGTGGCAGAGCAGAGCTTTCTCCCGCGCCCAGTACAAGCACAACGGCCCACCGGCGTGGTAGTCACGTCAACCCAATTGGAGTAGGGGCAGAGCAGAGTCTTTGCCCGCACCCGGAACAGGCCCAGCGATCTGCCAGCATGGTAGTCACGACACCCCAATTGCAGTAGGGCCAAAGCAGAGCCACCACCCGCTCCCGCAAGGTAGGCAGACCTGCAACTGACCGGCGGAACAGGACTAGCGGCCTGCAAGCACAGCAGACACATCAACCCATTTGGTTCTTTGAAAAAACTAAAAAAAATCTACAGACCCTTAGCCATGCTAACGAAGACAAAAAGAGAGAGAACTCAAATTACTAGCATACAGGATGAAAAAGACAATATCATAACAGATATTTCAGATATACAGAAGATAATCCGAAATTATTTTGAATCTTTGTACTCTAATAAAATAGAAGACAGTGAAGGCATCGATAAATTTCTTAAGTCATATGATCTGCCCAGATTGAGTCAGGAGGATATAGACAACCTAAACAGACCAATATCAATTGAGGAAATAGAAAAAACCATCAAAACACTACCAAGTAAGAAAAGCCCAGGACCTGATGGGTATACAGCAGAGTTTTACAAAACCTTTAAAGGGGAACTAATACCAATACTTTTCAAGCTATTTCAGGAAATTGAAAAAGAGGGAGAAGTTCCAAATTCATTCTATGAGGTCAACATCACTCTGATTCCTACACCAGACAAAGACACTTCAAAGAATGAAAACTACAGACCAATATCTCTAATGAGCCTAGAGGCAAAAATCCTCAATTAAATTCTGGCAAATCAGATACAAAAGCATATCAAAAAAATTGTGCACCATGATCAAGTAGGATTCATCCGTGGGATGCAAGGCTGGTTCAATATACAGAAATCAATAAATGTTATTCATCACATCAATAGACTTAAAAATAAGAACCATATGATCATCTCGATAGATGCAGAAAAAGCATTCGACAAAGTACAGCATCCCTTTATGTTCAAAATTCTAGAAAAACTAGGGATAACAGGAACATACCTCAATATTGTAAAAGCAATCTATGCTAAGTCTCAGGCTAGCATACTTCTGAATGGAGAAAAATTGAAGGCATTCCCCCTAAAATCTGGAACAAGACAGGTATGCCCTCTTTCACCACTTCTGTTCAACATAGTTCTCGAAACACTGGCCAGAGCAATTAGAGAGATGAAAGAAATTAAAGGCATATAAATAGGAAAAGAAGAACTTAAATTATCACTATTGCAGATGACATGATTCTATTCCTAGCAGACCCAAAAGGGTCTACAAAGAAACTAATAGAGCAAATAAATGAATTCAGCAAAGTGGCAGGATATAAAATCAACACTCATAAATCAAAGACATTCCTGAATATCAGTGACAAATCCTCTGAAACGGAAATGAGGACAACCACTCCATTCACAATATACTAAAAAAAAAAAAATAATTGGGAATCAACCTAACAAAAGAGGTGCAAGTTTTATACAAGGAAAACTACAGAAACCTAAAGAGAAAAATAGAGGAAGATATTAGAAGATGTAAAAATGTACCCTGTTCATAGATAGACAGAACTAACATCATCAAAATGGCGATATTACTAAAAGTTCTCTATAGGTTTAGTGCAATGCCAATCAAAACCCAACGGCATTTCTTGTAGAAATAGAGAAAGCAATCATGAAATTCATATGGAAAAATAAAAGACCCAGAATAGCAAAAACAACACTAAGCAGGAAGTGTGAATCAGTCGGTATAGGGATACCAGACTTCAAACTATACTGCAGAACAATAGTAACAAAAATAGCATGGTACTGGTACCAAAACAGGTGGGTGGACCAATGGTACAGAATAAAGGACACAGAAACCAATCCAAAAAATACAACTATCTTACATTTGATAAAGGGGCTAAAAGCATGCAATGGATGAATGATAGCATCTTCAACAAATGGTGCTGGGAAACCTGGAAATCCATATGTAACAAAAAGAAACTGAATCCCTTTCTCTCGCCATGCACAAAAGTTAACTCAAAATGGATCAAGGAGCTTGATATCAAATCAGACATGGTGTCTGATAGAAGACAAAGTTGGCTACGATCTACATACTGTGGGGTCGCCTCCAAATTCCTCAATAGGACACCCATAGCACAAGCGTTAATAACTAGAATCAACACATGGGACTTACTCAAACTAAAAAGGTTTTTTCTCAGCAAAAGAAACAGTAAGAGAGGAAAATAGGGAGCCCACATCCTGGGAACAAATCTTTCCTCCTAACACTTCAGATAGAGCACTAATATCCAGAGTATACAAAGAACTCAAAAAATTAGTCAATAAGATAACAAATAACCCAAACAACAAATGGGCCAAGAACCTGAACAGACACTTCTCAGAGGAGGACATAAAATCAATCAACAAGTACATGAAAAAATGGTCACCATCTCCAGCAGTCAGAGAAATGTGAATCAAAACCACCCTAAGATACCATCTCACTCCAGTAAGATTGGCAGCCATTATGAAGTCAAACAATCACAAGTGCTGGCGAGGATCTGGGGAAACAGGTACACTTGTATATTTCTGGTGGGACTGCAAATTGGTGCAGGCAAATGGGAAAGCAGTATGGAGATTTCTTGGAAAGCTGGGAACGGAACCACCATTTGACCCAGTTATTCCCCTTCTCGGTCTAAAACCTAAAGACCTAAAAAGAGCATGCTACAGGGACACTGCTACATCGATGTTCATAGCAGCACAATTCACAATAGCAAGACTGTGGAACCAACCTAGATGCCCTTCAATAGAAGAATGAATGAAAAAAATGTGGCATTTATACACAATGGAGTATTACTCGGCACTAAAAAATGACAGAATCATAGAATTTTCAGGGAAATGGATGGCATTAGAACAGATTATGCTAAGTGAAGCTAGCCAATCCCTAAAAAACAAATGCCAAATGTCTTCTTTGATATAAGGAGAGTAACTAAGAACAGAGTAGGGACGAGGAGCATGAGAAGAAGATTAACATTAAACAGGGATGAGAGGTGGAAGGGAAAGGGAGAGAGAAGAGAAACTGCATGAAAATGGAAGGAGAACCTCAGGGTTATACAAAATTACATACAAGAGGAAGTGAGGGGAAAGGGAAAAATAATACAAGGGGGAGAAATTTATTACTGTATAGGGGGTAGAGAGAGAAGAGGAGAGGAGACTTGAGGGGAGGGGGGATAGTAGAGGATAGGAAAGGCAGCAGAATACAACAGACACTAGTATGGCAATATATGAATCAATGGATGTGTAACTGATGTGATTCTGCAATCTGTATACGGGGCAAAAATGGGAGTTCATAACCCACATAAATCAAAGTGTGAAATATTATTTATCAAGAACTATGTAATGTTTTGAACAACCATATATAAAAATTTAAAAAAAGAGATAACTAAATTCGGTGAATAATGCACGAGAATCCTAATATTTCTACAGTTTAAAATCAATGCCAGTAGATTCCTATGGGACATGATGTGTATTTTGACGTTCATTTTTATTCAACAATGGTACATTACTATTTCATGAGTTTATGCACATCATAGGATATATATTTCATCCACAAATTAGCAAATTTATAGGCATTTGATTGAATTTCAATCGCTTCCTGCTTTACAATATATGCATTCCTCCAGGTTTCCTGAAAGGTCTTTTCATGAGACTTCTTTCCAAACATATTATTTTCGATTTCCATAATCACTTTTGAAGCAAAACTCACACACTGTTCATGATAAACCAAAACACTAATATTACCATTAGATGTATAATTGGTGGGAATGAATGATTGTATATCAATATAAGATTTCCTGTAATTTTCCAGATATCAGTTCAATCCATTATTTAATGTTTGAACAAGTTATATTATTTATTCACAGTATTGTCTATTCATGCTTTATCTCTATATTCATAGACACAGGGTGCACCTCTTTGTACCCCCAATACTAATTTTACGTCTTCAATATATTGTTTCCAGAAATGGTGGACGAAATACTCATGTCACCTGATCTACATATACATTTTTTCACAGTAATATTCTGGACAAATAATGTAATGGTCACGGTTATGATTGCACGAAGGACTAAATGAAAAGTGAACATGGATTACTAAAAACATCTATGTCCAGGTTGCCTAGTGCTCTTAACTGTCAATCCTATTGGTGACTACATATTTTTTTCTTCAAAAGATTATGTATTCAAACTCAACCCTGTTGAAAATGTCTAATCCTATCACTCACTTTATACTTTGCCTGATTTCATAATGTCTCTATTGATATCTGCATTTCTACATTTTTTCCCAGCTCATCATAGTGACTGACTCTTCATATGTGCTGACATTTACATTCACTCTCTAACCGAAACCCTATTGTTAAAGAACTTTTGTCCAAATCAAATACTCACTCTTCTTCCTAAACCTAACGACTAGCTTCATAATCTTACTGACTATCCCTTTTTGACTGGATGTTCTCTTCTACATTCAATCATCCAAGGTACAAAGTCCTATGCCATTGTGTATTGAATTAACTGAGACATCTTTGCAGAACATAATTCAAAGCTAATTATCCCAATCAAGGGCTCAATGCCCTTCTGGGCTTCAAATCATACCTAGATTTCTGTTCTCATACTTATATTTAACCTCCATATTCTTTTAAATATCGAAGGTCCCCAACACTATTATTCATCACACAGAATGATTCCTAACACAAATCGAACCTGTTATTAACCCGAAACATACACTGTTCCCTCAATCTCATTTTACAGAAGAGCAGGGACAGAGTTGTTCTTACAATACAGGAAAGAAGGGGACAGTCCACCTGCTGAGAACCTCAAAGGTCCATGCAGAAATGATACCTGGACAAGTTGTTGGCAGGTATAAAGGACCTGAGTGAGCAAAACTCATCTTCCATGGCAAAACACCTGGTCAGGATGAAGGGATGTGTCTTAATCAGCCTCTCTCTTCTTATTGTAGAGAAGACTGACAAAACCAGACCTGTGTGTAGAGCTGTTCCTGGGTGCCTATCGTTGATATTTCATTCTAACTTGTGGAAGTGTCACAGGAAGTAGGGGCCGGCTCCATCTCATGGGACCCTTGGAAGCAACTGTTAGGGAAAAGTGGTTGCCAAGGCAGTGACCTCATTCAGTTCCAAAGAAAGTGACATACCTCATTATTTGGTGATGGAACTCTCTGAACTTGGTATCCAAGAAGGCAGGCACCCAGAGGCAGTCCCAGTTCCAGTCCCAGTGGACTCGCTTGTTTGGATTTTCCAAGGACAAAATCAATCTTTCTTGGTACCTACTGATGTGAGGATGGCCAAATGCCAGAAGAGCTCTGAAGAGGGACCTTTCCTGAGAAAGCAGGTAGTGGCTCACCACTTTTTCCTGACAACTTCACAGAGTTGGCCATGGAAACCAGATCTGAAAGAGGACAGGCCATTTTGGGAGAACATAGTATGGCTCACCAGTCATAGGACACTCCTTCTAATCACAGACATACTTGGGGGAAGGAGCTGCCTTTGTGGGAGTGGGTATGGCTTTGTGGTTCTGTCTCATGTTCTGAGAATAGGTAGGAAAGGCGTTTTTTATTTGTTGTTTTTTTTTTGTTTTTGGTTTTCAGTGGACTGTTCTAGTAAGTCGTTTGACAAGGCAAGTATTTCCATGTCTGTGTATTCCACTGTGTCCGTTGTTGTAAACATTAGAAAAGAAAATGCATTAATGAATGTGTCCTTTAAAGTATAAATATTCCCAAAATTCATCCTGCCCAATATATGAATGAACTGCAGCTTGTCTTATCGAAGGGAAACACCTGCTATCTTCCCAAGTTAATGTTTTCTTCCTGTATTCTGGCCAGTCTCCAGAATAGGCTCATGGTTTTGTGTCCACGATATGTACCACCTCCAAGCTCTGTGACATGGTCATGTACTGGATAGCTGAAAAGAATGGCGAGCATCTCAGAAAACTCAGATATCAGTGTGACCAAGAAACTCTCAGTGGAGAGACCCTGCTTTGGACCTTTTGCTTAAGTACTGTTTTGTTACACTGAATATCTGGAAGGTCTTTGCTTCAGGGCACCCCGTTGTGAAGCCTGAAGAATATAGTTTTGAAATGGAAATGAATAGGTATCACCTGTGGCTCTTTGCTTAATTGCTTTGGAAATGGATGTGGCTGAATTAGCCTCTTGGCCTTCTTTGTGGCTGTGATTTAGATTCTCAGCACATGATGGATATAAAGAATGATCCCATGTGTGCGTCCAAAACTATAATGGCAAAAAATCAGTCATTGTGGATGAAGTCTCTCGTCTTCCTCTGTTAGGTTCCTGACCTCCATCAAGTGTGAATAGGGATTCTTTGGGTCAAATGAGTTCTTCAAAGCCCTGATGAGGTGCTTGGGTTTTCGCATGACTCCAAATCACATATAGAATCTATACCTGAAAGTCAGTAGGCCTCAAATTGTAGAAACAGAGCAGTATTAACGGCAGGCTTATTTGATCACTTCTGGTTCACAGGAGGGCTGTCAAGGCCACCCTGACTTTAGGCAAATGAGGGGCAAGCGAGCTTTTTTTGGACACAGTCTTGGGCTGTGCCCCTGATGGAAAACTCCAGCCAGAGGTTACGATGAGTGACTATATGGAAGAAGATGAGGGCCATGTGGGAATGTTTTGGTTTTAATTTTGGCCATTTGTTTGGCGGTTGGAAGAAATGACTGGGTCCACTTGGGCTTGAACTTTGGTGTGATTCCCCTTAGAGACTGAGTTGTGAAACTGAACTCAGAGAAGTATTGCCATGAATTTTGTTTGGATTTTAGAATGCCACGCATGTGAGTCGCCCTTGTAAACTGAGATCTAGGGCCAGGGTGGCTTTCCACAGAGCACTGGGAATCTCTGCCAGGATATCACATGATTTTATTCTCAAAGACATGGCAGCCATATTTGAGAGTCGAAAAATACATAGGACTCACATTGTAGACTTTAATGGGCCTGGCATCATGTGACCATTTTGGCACTCTTTCAGAAGCCTTGCCTGTGAGAGTTCTCCAGAGCTTTTATTGAATTGAGCTTCCTCAACATTTAATGGTTACTGAATGAATTGAAAGCCACAGTGCCTCCAACTTCATCCTTGAAAAATGGCTAGATAAATACCATGAAAATTTTGAAATTCCCATGACCAGGTGGCACTGGAGAACCTTTGGATGTCCTATTGCTGATCAAGAGTATACCAGACAGTGCCTTGATTGACTGGGTTTCATGAAAATGGTGTAGTACAGAGATTCCAGTAAGTTAGAGCCTGCTGAGTAGTGGGCCTAGAGCAGTTTTGGGCAGGTGTGTGATAAATCACCAGTGGTAGGGTCATGAGGATCTACCATTGTATTCCAAATGGCATGTTACTTACATGGTGCAGCCAGCAGACCCTTATATGTAAAGGCATCTTGTTATATGGAGAGGTTTCAGGGCAATGTTCAGAATTAGGTTGATATGGACAAGGGGGCAATGGGGCAAGCTATGAGGGATAGAAGCCTGGTTGGTGCATTCTCCTGCATACCCTGGCACACCACACGTGACAGAACTCCCTCCAGCATTGTGTCCCAGTTTAGCTCCTTGTATGTCATGAAGCAAATACCAAACTCCGAGTGCAGTAGCAAAAACACGACAAAAAGTGGACCAGGACCAAATGGCTTCACAGTCCACATGGGGAGAAACTTAGTCCCCAGTGGTCACAGTTTACCTACAAAGAGATAATGCAGCACTGCTGCTCATCTTTATTGGAATATAAGAAGCCATGTCCTCCAGGTCACATAAATGCAGACCCAGCTTTGATGGTCTCACGCAAAGAAGTCAAATCTCCTGACAACAACATATTTTTCAAGTGCCCAACCTCACGGAAAGTTTCTCAAAAAGTTTTTAGGCCAGAAGAGCTCCATGTTTGTGGAGTGTTAACCCAGTCCCTTACTTTTGGAAACTCCTCTACCACCTCCAAGATTGTGAACTCCTGAGCATTTCCATTCCAGATATGTATTCACTGATTTTCTAACTCTTCTCCTCCAATTGTGTCTTAATTGGGGCAAAGGGTTTGACAAGGCATTGCTCTGGATGAGAGTGGAAGGATATTTATGCAGCACATATTTGCATACACATTGGATTCATTTTTCAATTTTCCTATTGAAATAGTGAATCCCTGACACTAACCCGAACCTATTAGGCTCAGACTACTCAACCTAATAAAAAGGAGAAAAATAACCCAAACAAATATAAATACAAGCAGTTCAGAGGAGGCATGTTGTATATTTGGACTTGCCTTTTGCATTATATAAGGTAGGAGTTATAAATCTAGTCAATTTTTAATTGAAATAGTTCTCCATGTGTTTTTAAAGTTAACAGATATGTGAATTCTTGTTTCCAATTCTCTGTAGCCATTTCACCCATGTATATTTATATACATATATAGAATCCTACCAGGTATCACATGTACATTTTTGGGAGGTGGCTGACTTGGCAGATACAAATTGTGAGAAGAGTTCACTCCTCTTAAACGCTGTTGGAACTGAAAATTCAACCTACAAGCTTCCTAGTAGAACAACATTATACATAAGCTCATGTTCAGTAAAATAAATATTTTTGCATCTGTGGATGATATATATTTAATGATGAATTTTGTTTGGCATATATATTGCTACTTTTTAATGTCTATTTGTGTTTTTTTGTATATATACATACACTCTGTAGATTTTTCAAAATATGAAATATGTGTCTTATATACACTGTCTTAATTCATTCATGTTCATGTACTTGGATTTATAATCAACTTTTCACAAGATTATTCTCAGACATATTCATTTAACTGAAATACATGTTTGTTTCCTAGTACTGAAAACTAACTTCAGTGAATGGTGCATACAAATCCTAATAATTCTACAGTAACTAACCCAGTCTAACATCAATGCAAGTAGATTCCTATGGCACATGATATGTAATTTGACGTTCATTTGTATTCAACACTGCTACATTACTATTTCTTCAGGGTTTGCACATCATAGGATATACATTTCATCCACAAGTTCACAAATTTATAGGCATTTGTTTCAACTTTAATCACTTATTGCTTCAGAACACATGTATTATCAGGGTTTCTTGACTGGTCTTTTCATGAGGATTCTTTCCAAACACATTATTTTCAATTTCCATAATCACTATTGAAGCAAAACTCACACACTCTTCATGATAAACCAAAACACTAATATTACCATTTGATGTATAATTGGTCGGAATGAATGATTGTATATCAATATAAGATTTCCTGTAATTTTTCAGATATCAGTTCAATACATAATTTAAATTTGGAACAACTTATATTATTTATTCACATTATGGTCTATTCATGCTTTATCTCTATATTCATAGACACAGGGTACACCTCTTTGTACCCCCAAAACTAATTTTATGTCTTCAATATATTGCTCCCAGAAAAGGTGGTAGAAATACTCATGTCACCTGATCTACATAAACATTTTATCACAGTAATATTCGGAACTAAAAATGTGAAGGTCACACTTAAGACTGTACCAAAGCCAAAAGGGAAATTGTACATGGATTACTAAAACATCCATGTCCAGGTTGCCTAATGCTCTCAAATGTCAATCCTATTGGTGACGACATATTTATTTCTTCATAAGATTATATATTGAAACTCAACCTTGTAGAAAATGTCTAATCCTATCACTCATTTTATACTTTGCATGATTTCATAATGTCTCTATTGATATCTGCTTTTCTACATATTTTCCCAAGCTCATCATAGTGACTCACTCTTCATATGTGCTGACATTAACATTCACCCTCTAACCAAAACCCTATTAGGAAAGAACTTTTGATACAAATCCTATACTCACTCTTCTTCCTAAACCTACCGACTATCTTCTTAATCCTACCTACTATCCCTTTTTGACTGGATGTTCTCTTCTACATTCAATCATCCAAGGTACAAGGTCCTATGCCATTTATTATTGAATTATCTGAGACATCTTTCCAGAACATAATTAAAAGCTAAGTATCCCAGTCAAGGGCCGAATGATTTCTGGCCTTCAAATCTTACTTAGATTTCTGTTTTTGTACATTTATTTCAACTCTATATTCTTATAAATATCGTAGGTACCCAATACCATTATTCATCGCACAGAATGATTCCTAACTGAAATCGAACCTGTTATTAACCCGAAACATACACTGTTCCCTCAATCTCATTTTACAGAAGAGCAGGGAAAGAGTTGTTCTTACAATACAGGAAATTAGGGTACCTTCCACCTGCGAGAACCTCAAAGGTCCATTCAGAAATGATACCTGGAGAAGATTTAGGCAGGTATAAAGGACCTGAGAGAGCAAAAGTCATCTTCCATGGCAAACAACCTGGTCAGGATGAAGGGATGTGTCTGAATCAGCCTCTCTCTTCTTATTGTAGAGAAGATGGACAATACCAGGCCTGGGTGAAGAGCTGTTCCCAGGTTCCTCTGGTTGATATACCATTCTAACTAGTGAAAGTGTCACAAGAAGTAGAGGCCGGCTCCATCTCATGGGACCCTTGGAAGCAACTCTTAGGACAAAGTGTTTGCCAAGGCAGTGACCTCATTCAGTTCCAAAGAAAGTGACATACCTCATTTCCTTGGTGATGGAACTCTCTGAACTTGGTATCCAAGAAGTCAGGCACCCAGAAGCAGTCCCAGTCCCAGTATCAGTGGGCTCACTTGGTTGGATTTAACAAGGACAGAGTCAGTCTTTTTTGGTACCTACTGATGTGAGGAAGGACAAATGGAGGAGAGCTCTGAAGAGGGACCTTTCCTGAGAAAGCAGGTAGTGGCTCACCACTTTTTCCTGACACCTTAACAGAGTTGGCCAAGGAAACCAGATCTGATAGAGGACAGGCCATTTTGGGAGAAGATAGTATGGCCCACACTTCAGAGAACACTTTGGATAGTCACAGACCTACTTGAGGGAAGGAGGTGCCTTTGTGGGAGTGGGTGTGTGTTTGTGGTTCTGTCTCATGTTCTGAGAATAGGTAGAAAAGTCGGTTTTTTCGTTTGCAGTGGACTATTTCTAGTAAGTCGTTTGACCAGACTAGTGTTCCTATGTCTGTGTATTTCACTGTGTCCGTTGTTGTAGACATTTGAAAAGATAATGCATTAATATATGTCTAGTCTAGTATAAATCTTCCCATAATTCATCCTGGCCAATTAATGAATGGAATGCAACCTGTCTTATCCATGGGCAACACCTGCTATCTACCTAAGTTCCTGTTTTCTTCCTGAATTCTGGCCATTCTCCAGAATTGGCTCATGGTTTTGTTTCCAAGATATGTACCACCTCCAAGCCCTGTGACATGGCCATGTACTGGATAGCTTAAGAGAATGGCGAGATTCTCAGAAAACTCAGATATCAGTGTGACCAGGAAAGTCTCAGTGGAGAGACCCTACTTTGGATCTTTTGCTTAACTATTGTTCTGTTGCCCTGAATGTCAAATATCAGTGTGACCAGGAAAGTCTCAGAGGAGACACTCTACTTTGGATCATTTGCTTAACTATTTTTCTGTTGCCCTGAATGTCTGGAAGGCCTTTGCCTCAGGCCACCCCTCTGTGAAGCCTGAGGAAAACAGTTTTGAAATGGAAATGAATGGGCATCATCTGTGGCTCTTTGCTTAATTGCTTTGGTAAGGGATGTGGCTGAATTAGCCTTTTGGTCTTATGTGTGGCTGTGACTTAGATTCTCAGCTCCTGATGCATCTAAAGAATGATCGCTTGTGTCCATCCAAAACCATAATTGCAAAAAGATCAGTCATTGTGGATGAAGTCACTTGCCTTCCTCTGTTAGGTTCATGACCTCTATCAAGTGAGAATAGGGATTCTTTGGATGAAATGAGTTCTTCCAAGCCCTGCAGTGGTGCTTGGGTTTTCACATGACTCCAAATGAAATAAAGAATCTATATCTGAAAATCAGTAGGGCTCAAATTGGAGAAACAGAGCAGTATTAAAGGCATGCTTATTTTGTCACTCCTGGTTCACAGGAAGGGTGTCCAGGCCACCCTGACTTTAGGCAAATGAGGGGCAAGCGAGCTTATTTTGGAAACTGTCTTTGGCTGCGCCCCTCATAGAAACCTTCGCCAGAGGTGAGGATGAGTCTCTACATGGAAGAGGATTAGTGTCATGTGGAGGTGTTTTGGTTATAATTTTGGTCATTTGTGTGTCGGTTGGAAAAAATGACTGTGTCCACCTGGGCTTGAACTCTGGTGTGATTCCCCTTAGAGACTGAGTTGTGGAACTAAAGTCAGAGAAATATTGCCATGAATTTTGTTGGAATTTTAGTAGGCCATGCATGAGAGTCGCCATTGGAAACTGAGATCTAGGCCCAGGGTGGCTTTCCACAGAGCACTGGGAATCTCCGCCAGGATATAACATGATTTTATTATTAAAGACTTGGCAGGCTGAGTTGAGAGTCAAAACACACATGGGCCTCACCTTGTAGACCTCAATGGGCCTGGCTTTATGTGGCCTCTTTGGGCACTCTTTCAGAAGCCTTGCCTGTGAGAGTTCTTTAGAGCTATCATTGAAATGAGCTTCCTCACCATTTAATGATTCCTGAATGAATTGAAACCCACAGTGACTCCAACTTCATCTTTGAAAAATGGTTAGATAAATACCATGAAATTTTTGAAATTCCCATGACCAGGTGGCACTGGAAAACTTTTGGATGTCTTGTTGCTGATCATGAGTATACCAGACAGTACCTTGATTTACTGGGTTGCATGAAAATGGTTTAGAACAGAGATGCCAGTAAGTTGGATCCTGCTGAGTAGTGGCCCAGAGCAGTGGTGTGCAGGTGTTTGATAAAACATCAGTGGTAGGGCCATGAGGATCTACCATTGGATTCCAAATGGCTTGTGACTGACATGGTGTAGCCAGCAGACCCTTATATGTAAAGGAATCTTGTTATATGGAGAGGTTTCAGGGCAATGTTCTGAATCATGTTGCTATTGTCAAGGGGGCAAGCTACGTGGGATAAAATACTGTTTGGTGCATTCTCCTCCAGACCCTTCCCCCCACACCTGACAGAACTCCT
Source organism: Callospermophilus lateralis (assembly GCF_048772815.1). Taxonomy (NCBI): domain Eukaryota; kingdom Metazoa; phylum Chordata; class Mammalia; order Rodentia; family Sciuridae; genus Callospermophilus; species Callospermophilus lateralis. The sequence goes on along the minus strand of NW_027512278.1, from coordinate 520,610 downwards.
CCAGTACTGTGTCCCATTTGAACTCGTATTTTGTGAAGCAAATACCAACCTCCCAGAGCAGCAGCAAAAACACCACGAAAATTAGAGGATGGCCAAATGGCTTCACAGTCCACACGAAGAGACAATTAGCCCTCAGAGGCCACAGTTTACCTACAAAGAGAGAATTCAGCACTGTTGCCTCATTTCATTGGAAAGTAAGTAACCATGTCATCCAGATCACATAGATGCAGACCCAGCTTTGATGGTCTCACTACAAAGTAAGCTAAAGCTCCTGACAACAGCATATATTTCAAGTGCTCAACCTCAGAGGCAGATCCTCAAAAATATTTAGGCCAGCAGAGCTCGAGGTTTGTGGAGTGTTTACCCTGTCCATTACTTTTAGAAACTCCTCTACCAACTCCAATGATGTGAAATCGGGAGCATTTTCCAATCCAGATAGGTATTCACAAATTTTTTAACACTTCTACTCTAATTGTGTTTTTCTTGAGGCGAAGGTAATGTCAAGGCATTGTTCTGGATGAGAGTGGAAAGTTTTTTCTGTAGCATATGTTTGCATACACATTGGATTCAATTTCCTGTTTTCCATTCAAAATACTGAATCCCTGACACTAACCCATACCCTACCAGACTCTGACTACTAATCCTAATATGATGGAGAAAAATAACCCAAACAGAATAGAAATACAAGTAGTTCAGAGGAGGCATGGTGTATAGTTGGACTTCCCTTCTGCATGATACAGAGTAGGAGTTATAAATCTAGTCAATTGTTTGTTGAAATAGTTCTCCATGTATTTTTAAAGTTAACAAACATGTGAATTCCTGTCTCCCTTTCTCTGTAGCCTATTCAGCATGTGTATTTTAATATGGACATATACAATCCTACCTGGTACCACACGTTTGTTCTTGTGATTTGGCTTACTTGGCAGATACAAATTGTGAGACGAGATCACTCTTACTAAACCCTGTTGGTACTGAATATTGAAACAATGGGTGAGCTTCCTAGTTGAACAACATTATACATAAATCCATGTTCAGTAAAATGAATATTTTTGGATCTGTGGATGATATATATTTTATGATGAATTTTGATTGACATATATTGCTACTTTTTTTGTCTGTGTGTACTCTCCAGATTTTTCTAAATATGAAATATATGTGTCTTATGTACACTCCCTAAATTCATTCATGTTCATGTATGTGGATTTATAATCAACTATTCACAAGATTATTCTCAGAAATATTCATCCACCTGAAATTTGCCTAATGCTCTCAAATGTCAATCCTATTGGTGACTACATATTTGTTTCTTCCTAAATTATGTATTCAAACTCAACCCTGTTCAAAATGTCTAATCCTATCACTCACTTTAAACATTGCCTTATTTTGTAATGTCTCTATTTATATCTGCTTTACTTCATGTTTTCCCCAGTTCATCATTGTGACTGACTCTTCACCTGTGCTAACTTTAACAATCACTCTGTAACCGAAACCCTGTAGCTAACGAACTTTTGTTCCAAATCCTATACTCACACTTCTTCCTAAACGTACTATCTTCCTATTTCTATCAACAATCCCTTTTTGACTGGATGTTCTCTTCTACTTTTAATCATTATAGTAAATGTCGGGCGAGCTTCGCAGGAGGAAACCACCAACAGACTATCTCATGCAACAGCAAAGGGTTTATTGAGTGTCCAGCATGCTGGTGCTCAGAGCTCACTTGAATAGAGCAGATAGCCCTGAGAATTGCTTAAGTAGAGCTTATATACTTTACCTGGAGAGGGCAGGGAGGGAAGTTTATTGATGGATCAGGGCGAGTGGGCGATTTGCGTGCAACTGGGTGAGGGAGCACATTCTGCAGTTGGGCAGTTGGGGACAGCACATACTGGGAACAAGATTTGCAAGCATTTCTCAAGATTTCAACAGTGTTTTGTTAAGCATACAGAAAAACAGGAAGTGACAAGTACCTATTTTATTAACCTTTTATTCCCCACTTCTTCTTCTGGCTACTTTTAATCATAAAAATGATCATTGGGGGGTGTCACATTCTATGTATACTAGTGGAGTATTACCATAAGTTTAACTCGTCCAATTTGAGCCTGGAGAAAAGAAATTACACGGTTGAGAAAACAGGGTTTAATAGTTAGCAATAATATGAGGATTATTATTGGACCGGCCAGGGTTGATAAAAACGTAGTTAACCAGGAAGACTGTGTGAACCAAGACTCAAACCACCTTTTTTGGGCCTCTCTGTCTCTTTGATGCTTTTCAAGGAATCTTTTTAATTTACTCTTAGATTTTATTACAACTCCAGTATGCTCGGCATACAAACAACTTTCTTCTCTCAATGCAGCACAGAGGCCCCTTCTCTCATGACAAGGAGGTCCAACCCTCGAGTGGTCTGAAAAACAACTTCAGAGAGAGAGGTAAAAGACTCATGCAAAGCTCTGATGGAGGTTTCTAATATCTTAGTTTTGGTCTATTGCTGTCATTTGTTATGTCATTTGTTGAGTCCCATGGACAAAGGCAGTGGTTCCCGTGGCCACCAGTGCAGCAATTTCTATTCCTAATATGATGGCTAAGTTGAGGGATATATATTTTCAGTGGAACCGGGTTGAATGCCCCCCTATTTGATCTTCAAATGAACCTGCATTGTGATAGAGCACTCTGGGAAACATCTGCACGATTACACAATTAATCACATCTGTTGACCATTTCATGAAAACATTAACAATGTTTAAGTATATAGAATCATGCTGTAGTAGGGACGGACAAGGCAACTCACCTAAGATAGCACTGAAGACAGGGAAACAGTCCTATTTGGTGGCAACCAGATTCAGAGGGCATTGATTCTGTTGTAATCAAGTAATCCTCTGAAACCCAAGTTTAGGTAGTTTCAGAATTTTGTACCCAACATGTAATGGAAGGGGCTCAGAAGTTCACAGTCTGCAGAAGTTAAAAAAAGCAGTTTTGTTTCTGTTTTTTCCTCGGTTCTGGGAAAGTTAACTTTTCAAGGACACCTGAGAGGTAAAGAGCTTTTTCTTCCCTTTCTTATTTTCCCATTTCCAGCTGTTACCACGGAGCCCAGTTGTTAACTTCGTTAACTTAGAAATGTAGCCATCTCTGTGAAGCCCCATGTCAAGGCCAGAGGCCTTGTTCACATATTTTTGTGAAAAACTAGTAAGGGGGTGTCTTGATTAGGAGTGCTAATTTTTTTAGCCAGTGGCCAAGTAGAACAGGGCAACATGAAAATAGGAAGTTTAACTACATTGAACTTTTTTATAGGGACTCTTTTGCTGAAAGTCCTAAAGTCAGCCATGGTGAAGACTTCTGGAGAAGGTCAGTTAAAGACTTTTCTGTGGGCCTGGTACAGAGGGGAAAGACGGAGAAGGTGGGGCTGAGAGCAGCTCAGAGTATCTGAGAATGAGAAAAGAGAGATGTAAAAAAATAATTGGAAAGTGGTTTGGAATTTTCCTAGCAACAAATATTTGAGCAGTAGAACAGGTAGCGCAAAGAAGAAGATGGTTGTGAGTATCCCAAAACACATGTTAGGGACTTTAAATTCTTAGTAAACTTTTTTCAGTGATGACAAAGCAACTTTAAAGGCCATTTTCATTACATCTTGGATATGGGTCTGAGGGCTCTCCTCAGCTGGTTTGAGCTTTGGGTTAGTTGGTAAGAGGACCTGGTGGGACCCGGTGCGGGCACTGACAGGAGAAGAGAGGAGTGAGTGGGTGGAGGGGTACCTCAGTACCTGCTACGTCAGCAAGGGGGCAATGGTCTGAGAACCAGCAGAGATTTGGATTTTTGATCTAATAATTGTAGTGGAGAAATCAGGTTGCTGAGGTGGGAGTGACAGCAGAGACTCTGGAGCAGAAGGCTGAAGGTGAGGATCTATTGGGTAAGCATAGTTCAGGATGTGAGCGAAGAAGGGAAAAGGCCTCTACATAGTGGAATCTCCTTTTACCCTTTTGAGCACCAGCAGATGTTAAAAAGGTCACACAGGATTTGAGGATCTAGAGTCCCCTCTGGTTGCCATCAGTTTTTGTTTTCTAATTCGTAATATGGCCAATGCTGTGTACTGAATTTAATGCGGAGTTTGGGTTCCATCAGGCAGCCCCTGTATGCTCACATCCCCATGACTTACAGAAGAAGTCGGCTTTTCCCCCACATAGCCATGGCTGTGTATGGCTTTGACAGTCGGCCGGGTAAACACAGTAATCTAGGCTAGCCAACCTGCATCTGGCTCGTGTGTCCCTACATCCATAATGTTTGTTTCCATTATCTATGGTAAGGAAGGGATTTAATGGAATTTTAGTGGGATCCTCTTCATCAGGGATATCCCATTAGGAAAGACCTATAGCCAGCTGACAAATGTCTGGGTGGAGAGATGGTCACCAGGTCCCTAAGTGGGCTGTATGCGAGATAGATTATACTTCTTTTCCAGTAGAATTTGTGATCAGCCAACGCTGCTGAACGGGCTGATGAGGGTTAGGACTACTTGTGGCTGAGGGGAGAGTCTATAGGCTTATCCACATGGTGAATATGCAATTTGAAAGTGTTACCAGTCTTTTCCAGTTTCCAGCCAGAGTGTGGACAGGGCGCAGGCTTGAGATGAGAGGCATGGATCCAGGAAGTGATTCCGTCTACCTTTACCACTGCAGATGTTATAAGTACCACCTGGTATGGTCCTTTCCAGTGGGGTTCCAGGGATGACACCTGATATCATCTTATGTAGATGAATCTCTTACTTGATATCGATGTGGAGTCCCCTCGTCCCCAGTTTGGTAGGCAGTGGCCAGCTTTTTCCACAGGTATCACTGAGATCTTTCAAGAGCTTTAAGTCTGTCAAGCAAGGGGGTGTGAAAGGGATCGTTAGGTCTTAGAGTTGGGCTTTGGTCCATTACTGGAGGAGAGGCACCCTAGATATTCACAGGGGGTGTGGTTACTCAAAGAAACAGAGGGCGTATTTCTTGCACGAAACATTGTATAAGGCATGAGCATAGTCCAATCATTTATGCTTGTCTCTAAGCTTAATTTTGTTGAGGTCTCTTTAATGGTTCTATTCATTCTTTCTACCTGTCCTGAACTCTAGGGTCTGTAAGCACAATAAAACTTCCAATGAATCCCCAGGTTCCTGGCTAACCCCTGACTTACTTGGGCCACGAACGCCGGTGCATTATCAGACCGTATTACCTTTGGCAGGCCGTATCTTTGAAAAATGTCTTTCAGGATCTGCTTGACCACCATTTGCACTGTTTCTTTTTTTTTTTCTTTTAGTGGGGAAGGCTTCAATCCATCCTAAAAATGTATCTACAAAGACTAGAAGATATTTATGTCCATACCTTGCTGGCTTAATTTCAGTAAAGTCAACTGCCCAGAATTGTCCTGGTCTGGTTCCTCGTAGGTTCTTTCCTGCAGGAAGCTTGGAAGGGTAAGCATTTACCAATTGATGGACTCGACAGGCTTTTTTTACCCATTTAGTTATTTCTTTTTGCTGTGAGTCAGTTAGTGGAAAACTCTGTTCTTGAAACTTCAGAAATACCTGCAGTTTCTTTGAACCAAGGTGAGTGAGTTGATGTGCATTTTCTACTGACATATTTAGAGCTGTGACTATAGGAGTTTTTAGTGAAGGATTTAGAAATTCCACTTGGGGGCCTTCAGGGTTAAAAGTTATTTTGGCCCGGTACTTGGTGAGCAGATCTCTGCCCATCAATGGGGCCAGGCATTCTGTGATTACTAGGAAGGATTGATGGATTTTCCTTTTCCCAGGTCTATGGTCCTCTTAGTTGTCCAAGCCCGATACTTACTGCCATTTGCCCCTTGAACTAGAGACCTTTTATTTGATAGATGGCCCAATGGGGCCTTGAGGGCTGAGTATATTGCCCCTGTATCCACTTCAAAGTTTACTGGGGTCCCCTACACTTCAAAAGTTACCCTGAGCTCCGGGAGGGGATGTTAGCCCCGACTTTTGGAGTCATCCTCAAGAGTCAGAATGGCTGGCAGGAGTGGCTGTCTCTTTCTAGGGAACTCTTTGGCCCAGTGTCCTTTTTTTTTACAGTAGGCACAGTGATCTGAGGCAAGGAGTGGCCTCTGGCGTGGGCCCAGGTATCCCTTCCTGTCTCCCTGTTTCTTAATTTCTGGCCCTTTTGTTGTTGTGACCAGGACCTTAGTCAGCGCCTTATTCTGTCTTTTGTTTCTTTTATCCTCACTTTGCTTCATTCTCTTCCTCAGTTTCTCTCTTAAGGTATATTTTCTTGGCTTCTCTGACTAAATCTCTCAAAGTCATATCTTGTAATCCATCTAAGCATTGTAACTTTCTTTTAATATCCAGGGCAGCTTGCCCAATAAAGGCCATCATGACAGATGCCTTTTGATCCTCTGCCTGAGGATCCAAAGGAGTATATCTCCTACTTGCCTCCATAATTCTCTCTAGAAACATAGAGGGAGATTCATCAGGCCTTTGAATAATCTCTATTACCTTGGCCAAATTAGTTGGTCGCCTAGTGGCCACTTGGATGCCCACTATTAGAACCTGGCGATAAGTGGACAGATGCTTTCTAACTTCAATGGTGTTGGTGTCCCAGTTGGGTTGTTTCAAAGGAAAACCAGCTTTGATTAAGTTGGGAAGATGTATCACTCTCCAATCTGGTCGGAGGACATTTTTTTATAGCTTCCAGGAAGATTCTCTTTTGTTCCTCTGTCGTGAAGAGAGTCCCTAGGAATTGTTGACAGTCATCCCAAGTAGGCAAATGTGAATATATCAATGACTCAACCAGACCTGTGAGCCCTGTGGGGTCCTCGGAAAAAGGGGGATTGTTATATTTCCAGTTATATAGGTCGGAAGAGGAGAAAGGCCAATATTTGTAGGCTTGCATTTTCCCCCCATGGCCTTCGTCAATCAATGGTCTGTAGAGACATAGTGGGAGCATCACAGGAGTTCCAGGGTTTTCAATCATTCACCACCATCAAGTTTCCTTAGCTGGGCTAGCTTCCTCCTGCGGAGGAGGGGCTGTGTGTGCTGCGGGGGAGTTATCTGGAGGGCGCTGGGCCAGCTTATATTCCTCCAGTGGTAGAGAGGCTGAGTCAGCTGCAGGGGAATCACTTAGAGGGTGTTGGTGGTTGGGGGACGAAGGCAGGGTATAATAAGGGGGAAGAGAGTCCAGAAGAGTCAAATCTTTTGACTCAGGGATTACAAAGGTTGGAGGAGGAGGAGGAGCAGAGGGTTTGAGAGATCATGGGGGAAGAAGTAGGAGCAGGGGAAGGGACAAAGAAAGGCTTCACCCATTGAGGAGGAGATTTGCAGAGGTCCAGCAAAGTTAAGATATATGGCTGTTGATCCGGATGGCTATGTGTGCCCGGGTGAAAGACAATATCTCTGACTTCTTAAATTAGTGGGAAGTAGAAAGATCCTTCTAGGGGCCATCCAAATTCAAAGGTGGGCCATTCTGAGGCACAGAGATTCTGAAAGGTCCAGCGTTTAACTAAAAAAGAAAGATTCTGAGCCCTTAAGCGGACTTTGGTCCAGTGATCAAGGGTCAGGGACAGGGGCATTGAAGTGCTGTGTCCCATAATGAAAGATACACAAAGAGTGAATGCAAGACACACGACACAGACAAGACAAGACAATAAAGACATTCAATGGACATCCAAAACTGAGACCAGGACTGAGTAGCCAGCAAAACCCAATGGGCTGGCAATTCCGAATCAGATACAAAATATTACTGAGTCGAAGAGACTATTGTTCCTCGATTTCCCGAGTCTTTGGGAAGTTCCCCAGGGACGTGGCCTGTGGCTCTGTGACACGTCTGTCAGCCACCATCGGAGAGAACTCACGCTCTTCATCGACAGCCATTTTGCCCAGCACTAACCTTAACACTGAAACAAGAAAGAGGTGCCTTACTTAACCCAAGAGGAACCCGTTAGGGTCTTTTGTCCGCCGCTGCCAAAACTCGGTGGAATCTCCATATGTAAAGGTCGGGTGAGCATGGAAGGAAGAGACCACTAACAGACTGTCTTATCCAACAGCAAAGGGTTTATTCTGGGTCCAGCATGCTGGGGCTCGGAGCTCACTTGAATAGAGCAGAGAGCCCTGAGAACAGTTTAAGCAGAACATATATATTTTCCTTGGAGAGGGCAGGGAGGGAAGTATACTGATGGGTCAGGGCGAGTGGTCGGTTTGCATGCAACCGGGTGAGGGAGTACATTCTACACTTTGGCAGTTGGGGACAGCACATTCTGGGAACAAGATTAGCAAACAGTTCTCAAGATTTCAACAGTGTTTTGTTAAGCATACAGAAAAACAGTAAGTGACAAGTACCTATTTTATTAACCTTTCACTACCGACTATCCTTTTTGACTGGATGTTCTCTTCTACATTCTATGATCCAAAGTACAATCTCCTATGCCATTGTATATCAATTTTTTCAAAGCTAAGTATCCCAATCAAGGGCCCAGTGCCCTTCTGGGCTTCAAATGTTACTTAGATTTCTGTTTTTATACATATATTTCACCTATATATTTTTATACATATTGCCGGTTCCCAATACCATTATTTATTCAGCATAATGATTCCTAACCCAAATCAAACATGTTATTAACCCTAACCATACATGGTTCCCTCAATCTAACGTTACAGAAGAGCAGGGACAGAGTTGGTGTTACAATACAGGAATATAGGGAATCTTCCACCTGCTGATAACCTCAAAGGTTCATGCAGATATAATCTCTGGAGAAGATGTAGGCAACTCTGAAGGACCTGAGAGTGCAAAAGTCATCTTCCATGGAAAACAACCTGGTCAGGGTGAAGGGTTCTGTCTGAATCAGCCTCTCCATTCTTAATGTAGAGAAGATGGACCAAATGATACCTGTGTGGAGAGCTGCTCCTGGGTGCCTATGGGTGATATACCATTCTAACTTGTGAAAGGGTCACAGGAAGCAGGGGCAGCCTCCATCTCATGGGAAGCTTGGAAGCAACTCTTAGGACAGATTGGTTGCCAAGGCAGTGAACTCATTCAGTTCCTGACGGAAGTGACCTCACCTCACTTCCTTGGTGATGGAACTCTGTGAACTTGCGATCCAGGAAGCCAGTCAAACATTGACAGCCCCAGTCCCAGTCTCAGTGGTTTTACTTTTTGAATTTCCCAAGGACAGAGTCAGTCTTTCTTGGTACCTATTGATGTTAGGATCGCCAAATGGCAGGAAAACTCTGAAGAGGGGCCTTTCCTGAGAAAACAGGTAGTGGCTCACTGCTGGCTCCTGACAACTTCAGAGACTTGGCAAAGGACACAAAATCTGAGACAGGACAGGCCATTTTGGGGGAACCTAGAATGGCCCACAGTCAGAGGACACTCCAAATAGTCACAACCTACTTGGAGGAAAGAGGTGCCTTTGTGGGTGTGGGTTTGTGGTTTTGGCTCATGTTCTGAGAAGAGGTAGGAAATGAGGTTTGTTTGGTTTGGGGGGAATTGTTTCTAGTAAGTCATTTGACAATGCGAGTGTTTCTGTGTCGCTGTATCCCACTGTGTCCGTGATTGTAGATATTAGAAAAGAGAAAGCATCAATGGATGTGTCCTGTCTTTTAGAAAGCTTACCAGCATTCATGCTGCCCAATTTATAAATAGAATGCGGCTTGCCATAATGATGGGCAACACCTACGATCTTCCTAAGTTCCTGTTTTCTTCCAGAAATCTGGTCACTCTCCATAATAGGCTTATGGTTTTGTATCCAAGATATGTACCACCTCCATGCTCTGTGACATGGCCATGTACTGAATAACTGAAGTGAATGGCGAGCATCTCAGAAAACTCACATACCAGTGTGACCTGTAAAGTCTCATTGGAGAAACCCTGCTTTGGGCCTTTTGCTTACCTATTGTTCTGTTTCCCTGAATGTCAGGAAGGTCTTTGCCTAAGGAAAACGCTTTGTGAAGTCTGAAGAAAACCTTTTTCAAATAAAAAAGAATGGGCATCAGCTGTGGCTCTTTGCTTAATTGCTTTGCAAAGAGATGTGTCTGAATCAGCGTCTTGGCCCTGTGTTAGGCTGTAGCTTAGATTCTCAGCAACTGATGGATCTAAAGAAAGATCCCATGTGTGCATCCAAAACCAAAATAGCAAAAGAGCAGTCATTGTGGATGAAGTCTTTCGCCTTCTTCTGTAAGGTTTCTGACATCAATCAAGTGAGAATAGGGATCCTTTAGGTCAAATGAGTTCTTCAATTCCCTGCAGAGGCTAGCACATAGGTGGTTGGGTTTTCTCATGACTCCAATTCACATAAAGAATCTAAACCCCACAGTCAGTAGGTCTCAAATTTGAGAAGTGGATCAGTATTAACGGCAGGCCTATTTGATCACTCCTGGTTCACAGGAAGGGTGTCCAGGTCACTCAGAATTTAGGTAAATGAGGGGCAAGAAAGCGTATTTTGGACACTGTCTTGGGCTGCATTCCTCATGGAAATCTACAGTCAGAGGTTATGATGAGTGTCTATATGGAAGAAGGTGAGGGCCATGTGGGAGTGTTTTGGTATTAATTGTGGTTATTTTTGTGGCAGTTGAAAGGGATGACTGAGTCCACCTGAGTTTGAACTCTGGTGTGATTCCCTTAGAGACTGAGTACAGGAACTGAACTTAGAGAAGTATTGCCATGAATTGAGTTGGGATTTCAGAAGGCCAAGCATGAGAGTCACCCTTGGAAACTGAGATCTAGGCCCAGGGTGGCTTTCCAGAGACCACTGGGAATCTCAGGCTTGATATCACATGATTTTATTCTTAACGACTTGGCAGTCTTAGTTGAGAGTCAAAACACACATGGACGTTACATTGTAGACCTCAATGGGCCTGGATTTATGTGACCCTTTGGCCAATCTTTGGGAAACCTTGCCTGTGAGAGTTCTCCAGAACTTCATTTGAAATGAACTTCCACAAGATTTAATGGTCCCTGAATAAATTGAAACCCACATGCTGCCAACTTCATCCTTGAAAAATTGCTAGATAAATACCATAAAATTTTTGAAATTCCCATGACCAGATGGCACTGGAGAAACTTTGGTTGTCCTGTTGCTGAACATGATTATGCAGGACAGTGACTTGATTGACTGAGTTTCATGAAAATGGTGTATAACAGAGATTCCAGGAAGTTGGACCCTGCTGAGTAGTGGGCCTAGTGCAGTGATGGGCAGGTGTGTGATAAAAAAAATCTGTGGTGGGGCCATGTGGATCTGCCATTGGCTTCCAATTGGCTTGTGACTGACATGATGCATCCAGCAGACGCTTCTATGTAAAGGTATCTTGTTATATGGAGAGGTTTCAGGCCAATGTTCAGAATCCGGTTGCTATGGTCAAGGAGGCAAGCTATGTGGAATAGAAGCCTGGTTGGTACATTCTTCTGCAGACCCTGACTCACCACAGGTGACAGAACTCCCTCCAGCACTTTGTCCCAGGTGAATTCCTTGTAATTCGTGAAGCAAATACGAAATTCCCAGTGCAGCAGCAAGCAACACCAGGAAAACTGGAGGATGACCAAATGGCTTCAGAGTCCACAAGAGTAGACTATTAGCCCCCAGTGGCCACAGTTTACCTACAAACAGAAAATTAAATACAGCTTCCTCATGTTTATTGGAAAATAAGAAATCATGTATTCCAGGTCACATAGAAGCATACCCAGATTTGATGGTCTCACTACAAAGGAAGCTGAATCTCCTGACTACAACATATATTTCAAGTGCCCAACCTCAGAGGCAGTTCCTCAAGAAGTCTTTAGTCCAGCAGAGCTCCATGTTTGTGGAGTGTTTACCCTGTCCCTTACTTTTGGAATCTCCTCTACCACCTCCAAGTTTGTGAACTCGTGAGCATATTTGATTCCAGATATGTATTCACAGATTTTCTAACTCTTCTCCTCTAATTGTGTCTAACTTGGGGCCAAGGTAATCTCAAGGCATTGTTATGGATGAGAGTGGGAAGATACTTTTGTAGCATATATTTGCATAAACATTGGAATCATTTTCCAAATTTTCATTCAAAATACTGAATCCCTGACACAAACCCATGCCAACTAGACTCTGACTACTAATTCTAATATGATGGAGAAAATTAACCCAAACAGAATAGAAATACAAGCAGTTCAGAGGAGGAATGGTGTATCATTGGAATTGCCTTTTGCATTATATAGGGTAGGAGTTATAAATCTAGTCAATTTTTTGTTGAAATGATTCTCCATGTGTTTTTAAAGTTAACAAATATGTGAATTCCTGTCTACCTTTCTCTGTATCCTATTCAGCACATGTATTTTTATATGCACATATAGAATCCTACCTGGTACCACACGTACATTCTTGTGAGGTGGCTGACTTGGCAGACACAAATTGTGAGAAGAGATCACTCCTCCTAAACGCTGTTGAAACTGAAAATTCAAACTATTGATGAGCTTCCTAGTACAATAAAATTATACATGAATCCATGTTCAGTAAAACAAATTTATTTGGATCTGTGGATGACATATATTTCGTGGTGAATTTCAATTGGGATATATTGCTACTTTTTAATGTCTGTTTGTGTGCGTGCGTGTGTTTGTGTGTGTGTGTGTGTGTGTATGTTTATATATATATACACACACACTCTACAGATTTTTCAAAATATGAAATATATGTGTCTTATTATACACTCCGTAAATTCATTCATATTCATGTATGTGGATTAATAATCAACTTTTCACAAGATTATTCTGAGAAATATTCATCCACCTGAACTACATATTTGATTCCTATTACTGAAAACTAACAGTAAATGGTGCATACAAATCCTAATATTTCTGCAGTAACTGACACAGTTTTATATCAATGCAAGTAGATTCCTATGGGACGTGATGTGTATTTTGTCATTCATTTTTATTCAATACTGGTACATTTCTTTTTCTTCAGTTAATGCACATGATAGGATATATATTTAATTCACTAGTTCAGAAATTTATAGGCATTTTGTTTTACTTTTCATCACTTCCTAATTCAGAAAACATGTTTTCCACAGGGTTTCATGACTGGTCTTTTCATGAGACTTCTTTCACAAAATGCAAAGGTCACACTTATGTTTGTACCGAAGTCTAAATGGAAAGTGAGTATGGATTACTAAAAACATCTATGTCCAGGTTGCCTAATGCTATCAAATGTCAATTTTATTGGTGACTACATATTTGTTTCTTCCTAAGATTATATATTCAACCTCAACACTGTTGAAAATGCCTGATCCTATCACGTACTTTATACTTTGCCTGATTTCCTAATGTCTCTATTGATATATGGTTTCCTACATACTTTCCAGAGTTCATCAATGTGACTGGCTCTTCACATGTGTTGATATTTACATTCATTCTCTACCCGAAACCCTACTGTTATAGAACGTTTGGTTCAAATCCTATACTCACTCTGCTTTCTAAACCTATGAATATCTTCCTAATCCTACTGACTATCCTTCTGACTGGATGTTCTTTTTGACATTCAATCATCCAAGGTACAAGGTCCTATGCCATTGTATATCAATTTATCTGAGACATCTGTGCAGAATATAATTCAAAGCTGAGTATTTCAATCAAGGGCCCAATGCACTTCTGGGCGTCAAATCTTACCTAGATTTCTGTGTTCATACTTATATTTCACCTATATATTCCTGTAAATATCGCAGGTTCCCAAAACCATTATTCATTGCACAGAATGATTCCTAAGCCAAATCAAACTTGTTATTAACCCTAAGCATACACTGTTCCATCAATCTATCTTTACAGTAGAGCAGGGACAGAGTTGGTCTTACAATACAGGTATGTAGGGGATCTTCCACCTGCTGAAATCCTCAAAGGTCCATGCAGAAATGATCCCTGGAGAAGACTTAGGCAGCTATGAAGGACCTGAGAGCACAAAATCATCTTCCATGGCAAAAAAACCGGTCAGGATGAAGTATTGTGTCTGAATCAGTCGCTCTGTTCTTAATGTAGAGAAGATGGACAAAACCAGGCCTGTGTGGAGAGCTGTTCCATGGTGCCTGTGGTTGATATACCATTCTAACTTATGACTGAGTCAGAGAAAGTAGGGGCAGCCTCCATCTCATGGGACCCTTGTAAACAACTGTTAGGACAAAGTGGTTGCCAAGGTATTGACCTCATTCAGTTCCTGAAGGAAGTGACCTACCTCACTTCCTTGGTGATGGAACTCTCTGAACTTGGGATCCAGGAAGCCAGCCACCCAGAGCCAGTGCCAGTCCCATTCCCAGTGGGCACACTTGTTTGAATTTTCCAAGGACAGAGTCAGTCTTTCTTGGTACCTCCTGATGTGAGGATGACCAAATGCTAGGAGAACTCTGAAGAGGGGCCTTTCCTGAGGAAGCAGGTAGTGGCTCATTGCTGGCTCCTGACAACTTAACAGAGTTGGCAAAAGGGACCTGATCTGATAAAGGACAGGCCATTTTGGGGGAACATAGTATGGTCCACCAGTCAGAGGACACTCCGGATAGTCACAGACCTTGTTGTGGGAATGAGGTGCCTTAGTGGGTGTGGGTGTGAGTTCGTGGTTTTGTCTCATGTTCTGAGAATAGGTAGCAAAGGTTGTTTGTTTGGTTTGGAGTCGACTGTTTCTAGTAAGTCATTTGAGAAGGCGAGTTTTTCTATGTCTGTGTATCCACTGTGTCCGTGGTTGTAGTTATTAGAAAAACGAATACATCAATGGAGGTGTCCTGACTAGTAGGAAGCTTCCAGGCATTTATTCTGCCCTTTTTATGAATGGACTGAGGCTTGCCTTATGGATAGACAACACCTACTATCTTCCTAAGTTCCTGTTCACCTCCTGATTTCTGGCCTCTCTCCAGAATAGGCTCACGGTTTTGTGTCCAAGATATGTACCACCTCCAAACTCTGTGACATAGCCATGTACTGGATAGCTGAAGGGAATGGGAACATCTCAGAAACCTCAGAGATCAGTGTAACCAGAAAAGTCTCAGTGGAGAAACCCTGCTTTGGGCAATTTGCTTACATATGGTTCCCTTGCCCTGAATGTTAGGAATGTCTTTGCCTCAGGCCACCCCTTTGTGGAGCCTGAAGAAAACAGTTTTCAAATTAAAATGAATGGGCATCACCTGTGGCTCTTTGCTTAATTACTTTGGAAAGGGATGTGTCTGAATCAGCCTCTTGGCCCTGTGTGAGGTTGTGGCTTTGATTCTCAGAACCTGATAGATCTAAAGAAAAATCCCATGCGTGCATCCAAAACCAAAATTGCCAAAAGAGCAGTCATTGCTGATGAAGTCTTTCGCCTCCCTCTGTAAGTTTCCTGACCTCTATCAAGTGAGAATAGGGAAGATACACCAAGTCAATTGATGGCTCCTATTGGAAAAATTCTATCACTGATGGCAGCATCAGCATAAGTACCCCAACACTGCCACAATTCGCTGCACCAGCAGATAGTTCACAATGCATACAAGTGAGTTCACAATGCATACAAGTGATACATAATCCAGGCAAGTTCTACAAGCAGTTCAGTGATGGCTATTGCAGAATCTGTAGATTGATTTTATCTTTGTCTTCACCGGCACTGGGATGAAGATAGGAATTCTGGCAATAATGGCTAAAGAAAAAATTCTGTAACATTCCTGAAGGCACTAAAAGAAAACAATTTTCTTAACAATTTACGTTATCTTGAAGAGAATAATTAAATACAATGAAAAGGAAAAGTGAAAGTAAACAAACACGTCTGTTAACCTCCTATTTTTTCACATATTAAAACAATCCTGAACAGTTGTTTACCCAATTTAAATTAAACAATTTAATTCACGTGAATAAAAAAATGGATATATTATTTCATTAGCACTCATCATATGTGATATATGGACATACGCACATTCAAATATATAACACAAAACACAAGTGTGCACACATAATAAATACATACAACACATAATATAATAGTAAAGGCCTTATAACATTTTACATGTGAAATCATCATTGCAATGTTTAAAAACTCTACAGTCAAAAAATAGAACTGATAAGCAAAACATTAACCTAGGTCTGTATGAGCTCAAAAAAACAAAAGAGAACTTCATGATTTGAGAAATGGCAATAATAAAATAGATATTGAAAAAAGCATCCCTGTTCTGTCGCAGATGTAAGGATAGCCAAACTGGAGTTTTGGATATCAGCTGTTATGGATTTGAGCCAAATCATCTTATTTTGGTCTATCGAAATCGCTTCAGTTAATCTCTCTGGAATCCAAATCGGCTGCTGTTCTCCCTGTGGAAACACATAAACAGACCCCCGACTCCAGGCAATCACTGGGTCGGGATCTTAGTTAATCTCTCTGGAATCCAAATCAGCTGCTGTTCTTCCTGTGGAAACCCACAAACAGACCTCCAACTCCAGAAAATTAATGGGTCAGGACCTTTCCATTGTCCTGTTAGAATATCCTTCCAAAGTACCTCGGGCTTATACACATTTTTTGGACACTTATGCCTTTCTGCAGCACTAAGTCCTGAAAATCCAAATTTAAAAAGTTTAGAGTAAAAAGGGTTATTTTAAGTTTATCTTTGGGGAATTTATATCCCTTCCCAATTCTGTCTTCTTACTTTAATGAGTACATTTTAATAGTGTGATGAGCTCTTTCAACTATGGCTTGTCCCTGTGGATTGTATGGGTTTCCTGATATATGAGTAATGCCAAATGATGAGCAAAATGGTTTAAAAGAGGTAGAAGTATAACCGGGGGCATTATCAGTTTTTAACTGCTTTGGAATGACCACAGTGGCAAAATTTTGTAAGCAATGAGCTATAACATCTTTAGTTTTTTTCCCCCATGAAGGGAGCCCATCAAAAATCCAGAAGAAGTATCAACTGTAACATGCAAATATTTTAATTTTCCAAATTCTGGCAAGTGTGTGACATCCATCTGCCATATATGGTAAGGTATCAATCCTCTACGATTGACTCTAAGATTAAAATGTGGTAAAATGGTCACACAATTTTGACATTGTTTTATTATTTGTCTAGCTTGTTCCTTAGTTATTTTAAAATGCTTTTGTAAAGTATTAGCATTGATAATGAACTTTTTATGAAAATTTATAACTTCTTCTAGTGTACAGAAAATATGTATGTATGTCATGTGTAGTTTTACCTGCTAAATCATTGCCCAAACTAAGGGCTCCAGGCAATCCTGTATGTGCCCAGATATGTCCTATTAAGAATGGATATTTTCTGTCCCAGATTAGACTTTGTATACTGGAAAGGAAAGAGAAAACAGTAGAGGAAGGGGAAATCCTACCAGCATCTTCAAGAGATACTATAGCATTAACTATATACTGACTATTGGAAAATAAATTAAACACAGAATCTTTAAACATCACAAAAGCTTATAATACTGCATTAAGCTCTACCTTTTGAGCTGATTTTTGGGGTGCTAAAAATGTAAAAATTTGATCAGGTGTAACTATTGCTGCTGTACCATTATTTGACCCATCAGTGAATATATTTGGAGCATTCATGATAGGAGTTTTCTTGTAATTTTTGGAAAAATTACAGGATGCAATGACCCAAAAGACAATAAAAGATTAGATGGTAAGTGGTTATCAAATAAAACATTAGATTTACACATGATTATTGCCCAAGTATTTAACTCATTAGCTAATTCATCAATTTGATTCATAGTGTATGGAGTAATAATTTTATTGGGAGAAATTCCAAACACTCCCTTTGCTGCTTTTATTCCTATGAGTATTAATTGTCCCTCAGCCTCAGGATACCTAGTAATAATAGTGTTAGAAGAATAAGATAAATGTATCCATAATAATGGACCTTCTTGCCAAAATACTCCTGTAGGAATATTTTTTGTTGGTAGTACAATAAATAATAAAGGCATTATTTTATCAAATCTATCCAAATGCATATTTCCCATATATGTTTCAATGATTTTTAATGCCTTTATTGCTTCAGGCGTAAACATTCTGGGTGAATTTGGATCAGATGGACCTTTTAGGATATCAAATATAGGTCCCAACTGTCCTGTTGGTATACCTAGATAAGGCCTTATCCAATTAATGTCTCCTAATAACTTCTGAAAGTCATTAATTGATTTGAGTTGATCTACTCGTATTTGAATTTTTGGTGGACTGACCATGGTTGAGGATAATAGAACTCCTAAATAATTAATTGGAAAATTTAATTGTATTTTATCAATTGATATCCCTAGATTATAATTTTTTAATAAGTTTGTAAGTGTGGCATAACATTCTAGCAATGGGTTTTTAACTTGTGTGCTAATAACACATCATCCATATTGTGAAATATTTGTAGTTCAGGATTTTGATTTCTAAGTGGCTGAATTACTTTGTTAACATAAATATGACAAATAGTTGGGCTGTTAGCCATCCCTTGAGGGAGTACTTTCCACTCATACCTCTGATCAGGACCTTCATGATTCAGTGCAGGGATAGTAAATGCAAAACTTGGACTATCCTCAAGAAGAATTGGAAATGAAAAAAAAAAACAATCTTTAATATGTATAACTAAAACATACCAAGTTTTTGGCAAAGCAGACAATTGAGGAATCCTTGATTGAGCAGGTCCCAAAATAACCATCTCATTATTAATGGCTCTTAAATCTTGCAATAATCTCCATTTACCAGATTTCTTTTTGATGACAGAAATGAAAGTATAATGGGGAGATACAGAAGGTTGTATATGTTCTTCCGCTAATTGTTGTTTGACCAGGAACTGGGCTGCTTGTATCTTTTCTTTAGTCAGGGTCCACTGAAGAAGCCATACTGGTCTTTCTGATTTCCAAGTAATTTTTATTGTCTCAGTGGCCCTTTCTGAAAATCCAACCCATGTTTGTCTGTTGCTTGGTCTATTTGTATTGGCGCTGCTATACCTTGTTCTTGTTTTTCTAATCTTTTTCCTTTCCTAAAACCTTCTCTAGCCATAATAGTGTGTACATTTTGATTGATGTTATTTGTTAATGTCAAACCTAATTGATCTAGGACATCTCATCCCAATAAATTTACGGGAAGATTATCCAATACATATGGCTGTATAGTTCCTTCACATTCTTCAGGATCCTTCCAATCCAATACCATTGCACTTCTATGGGGATTAGTTGCCACTCCTAGGTCTCAAAATGTTTGAGTGTATTGTTGTAATGGCCAATGTTTTGGCCATTCTTGATGAGAGACAATGCTAACATCTGCACCTGTATCAAGTAGCCCATTGAATTCGTGTCTTTGAATATTTAGTTTTAGCCTGGGGCGAGAATCTAAATTTAAAGAAAGCATAACCAAATCTACACCTGTGGAGCCTAATCCCTTAGAACCTCTTTCTACAGCACGACTGGAAAATTTATCATGCAGACTGAGTATTATTAGTAACTGTGCTATTCTATCTCCTGGTGAAATTACTGATATGTCCTTTGGAGAACTGGCTATAAATTTTATTTCACCTTCATAATCGGGATCAATTACCCAAGGACTTATCATAAGTCCTTTTAGATTAGAAGAGCTGCGTCCCAATAATAAGCCTACTGTTCCTTTGAGAAGAGGTCCTTTCACCATGTGTGAATGATTTGAACCCCCATCTCTACAGTTAGTACTGATCTGACGGAGGTGCAGATGTCTAACCCTGCGCTCCCTCTGATTTGTCTGATGAGGCGTCTGATGCACAATGTGTCCTGGGCACTACACTGATGGGGTTGCTGGGTTCCTCCAGTGCTCCGTATATTTGTGGTTTTGGGCCCCAGAGCATTGGGCTCCCCTGTCCATTTTTTGGCAATGGAGCCCGGTGCCTTTCTCCATGATATCGTGGATAAACAGCTAGTCCTTGTTCGTTTTTGATAATGAAGTACCCTCTATGGTGGTTTGAGAACGGCATTCATTAGCCCAATGTCTCCCTCTACGGCATCGTGGGCAAATACCCAGTATTCTACTCCTTTGGTACCTATTTTTGTTAAACCCTCTTCCTATGGAGCAATTCCTTTTAAAATGTCCTGTTTGTTCACAATTGTAGCATGTTCCTGGCCTTGCATCTAAAGCCTGTTTAATGCAGCTGCCACAAATTGCCCTTGTTCATTGATGTCTCTGGCATCTAAAGCCTGTTTTACTGCAGCTGCCATGACTTCCTCTTATTCATTAATGTCTTTACATAATTTAATATATGTGTTTAAATCTTCATGTTTCCATGGTCTAGTGATATCTCTGCACCTACGATTCGCTTGGTCATAAGCCAGTTTTTTATTAATGGCATTGCTTGTTCTGTATTCCCCAAAACTCTGGTAGCTGTTTGAATAAGCCTATCTACAAATTCAGTGTAAGATTCATTAGCTCCTTGTATTACCTTAGATAATTGACCTTGTAAACCTCCATGTCCTTGTAAAGTCTTCCATGCCCTAACCGCCTCTGCAGCAATTTGTGCGTATACGCCAGGATCATATGCAATTTGTTGCTGCTGGTCCTCATAAGGTCCCTTTCCTAACAACATATCTAGATTTCTCTGAGGATAACCAGCTTCTGCATTTCACCTAGCCGTCTCCTTGCAAAATTCCTCATTGGCAACCTTCCATAAAAGGTATTGACCTCCATTTAGCACAGCTTTACACATATTAGCCCAATCTACTGGCATCATATTCAAGTTGTTAATGGATTCGACCAAGCTTACAATGAAGGGTACTTGAGGACCATAGGTTGTTACAGCCCCTTTTAGCTGCTTCACTATTTTGAAATTTAAAGCATGGTGAATTCGCTGCCCTCCTACCTCAAATACAGGGCATGTTAATACTTGAGATCCTGTCTCAGGAACCGAACTATCAACTGCGGGGTTTGGGGGCCTCCTAGCATATGGAGGTGGCCTTGTTATTTGGACATTTACATACTCTGGTGATAGAAAGGTGTTAGTAACAGTCTCCTGTAGAGGAGGCGCTGTTGGTTGAACACTTACGCCCTCTAGTTATTGAAAGTTGTTAGTAGCAGTCTCCTTTTGTAACTTTGCCCCTGATGGCTTTTTCTGACCTAAGCTTTGTTCCTCTATCTTTGTCTGATCTGAAGTCTTTGGACTAAGCAAACCAGATATAAACGTCCTCAATGGCAATGTGCCAACTGTCAGAGTCCCTGGGCTGTTCTTTTCCCCCCTTTTAAATCTTCACCATGATGGTTCCATTATGGTATATTTAACAACTCCTTAAAAATCCATGGGCTACATTTTTGTATTGTATCAACGTATGCCCTGACTGTCCTTGACTTTACTGGGGTGCCTCCTTCCTCTAACAATTTACTTAACACTCTTTCAGTTTGTTTTTTTACTAATTTCTGATCCTGTATTTCTACTATAATACAACCCAACAAGACGATGCCAAACAAAACCGAGACAGAATAAAATAAAAAGGGAACAACAAAAAGTCATTATAGCCTTTATATCCTACTGACATGTGCATCCGTCCTTTCTCCCTATCTGTTCCTCAGAAGTAAATAATTTTTTTCTCAGATGTGAGCGGTTTTTCATCCATCTCACTCATCTCCATGGACAGGCAACAAAAGTGAAGCAAAACAAAAGAGGAATCTTAAAATGGCTACCGATCCTCTCGCCCTTCCCTCAGGGGCTAGCAGTTTACCTTATCACTTACCCTCAGTGGCTCCCCGTGCGAGCTACCAAATGCTGCAGTCTGGCTGGGCACGATTCAAGAGCGACTTTTCAAAAGAAACAAAGTTTATTTTTAGAACCACACACGCCAAGCAAAACAGCTCCTTAGGAAAAACCCTCAGAGCCCAACTGCCACCACTGGCTTCCTTGCAAAGTTTCTGTCACACCCACAAGCCTCTCCACCTCCCACAATCCTCCTGCTCTTGAGGCCATATGGCTGGGTCAGGTGGGTGGAGCCAAAAAAGTCCCACAATGAGCAGCTCTGTGGTCTGAAAGGGCAGGGAAACTGCCCAATGTGCATCATCGCAGAGGAGCCAATCAGCTTGATGTTGCTGGGGCTGCTGTGAGCCAATCATCAGCTGGCAGTCGGAAAGAGCGGGGAAAAAGCTCAATGAGCATCTCCATTGTGCATCACCACAGAGGAGCCAATCAGCTAGATGTTGCTGGGGCCGCTGTGAGCCAATAATCATCTCGCAGGGGAATGTTGCTGGTAACTGGAAGTTTGATGGGGCCCCTTAAGCTGTGGCTCTCAACAAATTGGTGTCTCCTTTCTCTGTAGACTATTCAGCACATGTATTTTTATATGCACATATAGAATCCTACCTGTTATCAAACGTACATTTTTGTGAGGTTGCTGACTAGGCATGTACAAGTTATGAGAAGAGATCACTCCTCTTAAACACTGTTGGAATTGAGAATTCAACCTATGGGTGAGCTTGTTATTAGAACAACATTATATATAGATCCATTTTCAGTGAAATCAATATTTTTGCACCTGTGGATGTTACATATTTCATGATGAATTTCAATTGGCAAATATATTGCTAGTTTAAATGTCTGTCTCTGTGTGTGTGTGTGTGTGTGTGTGTGTGTGTGTGTGTATATATATATTTATTTATATATATATATATATACTCTCCAAATTTTTCAAAATATGAAATATATGAATCTTATTATACACTCCTTAAAATCATTCATATTTATGTATGTGGATTTATGATCAACTTTTCACAAGATTATTCTCAGAAATATTCATCCACCTTAAATACAGATTTGTTTCCTAGTACTGAAGACTAACTTCAGTGAATGGTGCACACAAATCCTAATATTTCTACAGTAAAACCAAGTTCAACATCAATGCAAGCATTTTCCTATGGGACATGATGTGTATTTTGCGGTTCATTTTTATTAAACAGTGGTACATTACTATTTCTTCAGTTTATGCACATCATATGATATATCTTTCATCCACAAGTTCACAAATTTATAGGCATTTGTTTCAATTTCAATCACCTCCTGCTTCAGAACACATATATTCCTCCAGTGTTCTTGACTGGTCTTGTCATGAGACTTCTTTCCAAACACATTATTTTTGATTTTCATAATCATATTTGAAGCAAAACTCACACACTCTTCATGATAAACCATAACCCTAATATTACCGTTAGATGTATACCTGGTTGTAGTGAATGTATGAATATCAGTTTAAGATTTCCAGTATATTTTCAGATATCAAATCAATCCACTATTTAAAGTTGGAACCAGTTATATTATTTATTCACAGTATCGTCTATTCATACATTATTTCTATATCCATTGACAGAGGGTACTCCACTTTGTTCCCCCAATATTTATACGTCTTCAAAATATTGCTCCCAGTAATGGTGGAAGAAATGCTCATGTCACCTGATCTACATATAAATTTTAACACAGTAATATTCTGGACACAGAAAGCAAAAGTCACTCTTATGATTGTAGCAAAGCCTAAAAGGAAAGTGAGCATGGATTACTAAAAATATCCATGTCCCGGTTGCTTAATGCTCTAAAATGTAAATCCTATTGATAAATCCTATGTATTTGTTTCTTTCTAAGATTATATATTCAAACTCAACCCTGTTGAAAATGTCTAATCCTATCCCTCACTTTATACATTGCCTGATTTGTTAATGTCTCTATTGATATCTGCTTTCCTACATATTTTCCCCATTTCATCATTGTGTCTGACTCTTCACATGTGCTGATATTTACATTCACTCTCTTATTGAAAACCAATTGCTAAAGAACGTTTGGTCCAAATCCTATACTCATTGTTGTTTCTAAACCTAGAGACTATCGTCCTAAACCTACGGACTTTCCCTTTGTGACTGGATGTTCTCTTCAACTTTCAATCATCCAAGGTACAAGGTCCTATGTCATTGTATATCGATTTATCTGAGACATCTGTGCAGAACATAATTCAAAGCTAAGTAACCCACTCAAGGGCCCAATGCCCATCTGAGCTTCAAATCTTGCCTAGATTTGTGTTTTCATACTTTTATTTTACCTATATATTCTTGTAATTATTGCAGATTCCCAGTACGAATATTCATCCTGCAGAATGATTCCTAACCCAAATCGAACGTGTTATTAACCCTAACCATACACTGTTCCCTCAATCTAACTTTACAGAAGAGCAGGGACAGTGTGACCAGGAAAGTCTCAGTGCAGAAACCCTGCTTTGGGCCTTTTGCTTACCTATTTTTCTGTTGCCCTGAATGTCAGGAAGTTCTTTACCTCAGGCTAACCCTTTGTAAAGCCTGAAGAAAACAGTTTTCAAATGGAAATGAATGGGCATCACCTATGGCTCTTTGCTAAATTTCTTTGGAAAGGGATGTGTCTGAATCAGCATCTTGGCCCTGTGTGAGGCTGTGACTTAGATTCTCAGCACCTGATGGATCTAAAGAAAGATCCCATGTGTGCATCCAAAACCAAAATGGCAAAAAGTTCAGTCATTTTGGATGAAGTATCTTCCCTTCCTCTGTTAGATTCCTGACCTCCATCAATTGAGAATAGGGATCCTTTGGGTCATATGAGTTCTTCAATCCCTGAAGAGGTGCTTGGGTTTCTCATGATTCCAATTCACATAAAGAATCTGTACCTATCAATCAGAAGTAGTCAGTCAATATTGCTCCCAGAAATGGTGGAAGAAATACTCATGTCACCTGATCTACATATACATTTATTCACAGAAATATTCTGGACACTAAATTCAAAGTTCACATTTATGATTGTACCAAAGCCAAAATGGAAAATTAACATGGATTACTAAAATCATCCATGTCCAAGATTACTTATGCTCTCAAATGTCAATCCTATTGATGACTACATATTTGTTTCTTCCTGAGATTGCATATTCAAACTCAACCCTGATTTCATAATGTCTCTATTGATATCTGCTTACCTACATATTTTTCCCACTTCATCATTGTGACAGACTCTTCACATGTGCTGACATTTAAATTCATTTTCTTTTTTTTTTTTTTTTTAATTAATTTTTATTGTAGGTTGTTCAAAACATTACATAGTTTTTGATATATCATAATTCACACTTTGATTCAAGTGGGATATGAACTCCCATTTTTACCCCATATACAGATTGCAGAATCACATCAGTTGCACATTGATTTACATATTGCCATTCTGGAGTCTGTTGTATTCTGCTGCCTTTCCCATCCTCCGCTATCCCCCCTCCCCCCTCCCCTCCCCTCTTCTCTCTCTACCCCCTCTACTGTAATTCATTTCTCCCCCTTATATTTTCCCTCCTTTCCCCTCACTTCCTCTTGTATGTAATTTTGTATACCCCTGAGGGTCTCCTTCCATTTACATGCAATTTCCCTTCTCTCTCCCTTTCCCTCCCACCTCTCATCCCCGTTTAATGTTAATCTTCTTCTCATGCTCTTCTTCCCTACTCTGTTCTTAGTAACTCTCCTTATATCAAAGAAGACATTTGGCATTTGTTTTTAAGGGATTGGCTAGCTTCACTTAGCATAATCTGCTCTAATGCCATCCATTTCCCTCCAAATTCTATGATTTTGTCATTTCTTAATGCAGAGTAATACTCCATTGTGTATAAATGCCACATTTTTTTTATCCATTCGTCTATTGAAGGGCATCTAGGTTGGTTCCACAGTCTTGCTATTGTGAATTGTGCTGCTATGAACATGGATGTAGCAGTGTCCCTATAGTGTGCTCTTTTTAGGTCTTTAGGGAATAGACCGAGTAGTGGAATAGCTGGATCAAATGGTGGTTCCATTCCGAGCTTTCCAAGAAATCTCCATACTGCTTTCCAAATTGGCCGCACCAATTTGCAGTCCCACCAGCAATGTACAAGAGTACCCTTTTCTCCACATCCTCGCCAGCACTTGTTGCTGTTTGACTTCCTAATGGCTGCCAATCTTACTGGAGTGAGATGGTATCTTAGGGTGGTTTTGATTTGCATTTCTCTGACTGCTAGAGATGGTGAGCATTTTTTCATATACTTGTTGATTGATTGTATGTCCTCCTCTGAGAAATTTCTGTTCAGGTCCTTGGCCCATTTGTTGATTGGGTTATTCGTTATCTCATTGTCTAATTTTTTTAGTTCTTTGTATATTCTGGATATTAGGGCTCTGTCTGAAGTGTGAGGAGTAAAGATTTGTTCCCAGGACGTAGGCTCCCTATTCACCTCTCTTATTGTTTCTTTTGCTGAGAAAAAACTTTTTAGTTTTAGTAAGTCCCATTTGTTGATTCTAGTTATTAACTGTTGTGCTATGGGTGTCCTATTGAGGAATTTGGAGCCCGACCCCACAGTATGTAGATCATAGCCAACTTTTTCTTCTATCAGACGCCATGTCTCTGATTTGATATCAAGTTCCTTGATCCACTTTGAGTTAACTTTTGTGCATGGCGAGAGAAAGGGATTCAGTTTCATTTTGTTGCATATGGATTTCCAGTTTTCCCAACACCATTTGTTGAAGATGCTATCCTTCTTCCATTTCATGCTTTTAGCCCCTTTATCAAATATAAGATAGTTGTAGTTTTGTGGATTGGTTTCTGTGTCCTCTATTCTGTACCATTGGTCCACCTGCCTGTTTTGGTACCAGTACCATGCTGTTTTTGTTACTATTGCTCTGTAGTATAGTTTGAAGTCTGGTATAGCTATGCCGCCTGATTCACATTTCCTGCTTAGAATTGTTTTTGCTATTCTGGGTCTTTTATTTTTCCATATGAATTTCATGATTGCTTTCTCTATTTCTACAAGAAATGCCGTTGGGATTTTGATTGGCATTGCATTAAACCTATAGAGAACTTTTGGTAATATCGCCATTTTGATGATGTTACTTCTACCTATCCATGAACAGGGTATATTTTTCCATCTTCTAAGATCTTCTTCTATTTCTCTCTTTAGGGTTCTGTAGTTTTCATTGTATAAGTCTTTCACCTCTTTTGTTAGGTTGATTCCCAAGTATTTTATTTTCTTTGAGGATATTGTGAATGGGGTGGTTGTCCTCATTTCCATTTCAGAGGATTTGTTGCTGATATACATGAATGCCTTTGATTTATGCGTGTTGATCTTATAGCCTGCCACTTTGCTGAATTCATTTATTAGCTCTAATAGTTTCTTTGTAGACCCTTTTGGGTCTGCTAGGTATAGAATCATGTCATCTGCAAATAGTGATAATTTGAGTTCTTCTTTTCCTATTTTTATGCCTTTAATTTCTTTCGTCTGTCTAATTGCTCTGGCCAGTGATTCGAGAACTATGTTGAACAGAAGTGGTGAGAGAGGGCATCCCTGTCTTGTTCCAGATTTTAGAGGGAACGCCTTCAGTTTTTCTCCATTCAGAATGATGCTAGCCTGAGGCTTAGCATAGATTGCTTTTACAATGTTGAGGTATGTTCCTGTTATCCCTAGTTTTTCTAGAGTTTTGAACATAAAGGGATGCTGTACTTTGTCGAATGCTTTTTCTGCATCTATCGAGATGACCATATGGTTCTTATTTTTAAGCCTGTTGATGTGGTGAATAACATTTATTGATTTCCGTATATTGAACCAACCTTGCATCCCAGGGATAAATCCTACTTGATCATGGTGCACAATTTTTTTGATATGTTTTTGTATCCGGTTCGCAAGAAGTTTATTGAGGATTTTTGCATCTAGGTTCATTAGAGATATTGGTCTGTAGTTTTCTTTCTTTGAAGTGTCTTTGTCTGGTTTAGGAATCAGGGTGATGTTGGCCTCATGGAATGAATTTGGAAGTTCTCCCTCTTTTTCTATTTCCTTAAATAGCTTGAAAAGTATTGGTGTTAATTCCTCTTTAAAGGTTTTGAAAAACTCTGCTGTATACCCATCCGGTCCTGGGCTTTTCTTAGTTGGTAGTCTTTTGATGGTATCTTCTATTTCCTCAATTGATATTGGTCTGTTTAGGTTGTCAATATCCTCTTGGCTCAATCGGGGCAAATCATATGACTTAAGAAATTTATCGATGCCTTCACTATCTTCTATTTTATTGGAGTATAAGGATTCAAAATAATTTCTGATAATCTTCTGTATATCTGAAGTGTCTGTTGTGATATTGCCTTTTTCATCCCGTATGCTGGTAATTTGAGTTCTCTCTCTTCTTCTCTTTGTTAGCGTGGCTAAGGGTCTGTCGATTTTATTTATTTTTTCAAAGAACCAACTTTTAGTTTTGTCAATTTTTTCAATTGTTTCTTTCGTTTCGATTTCATTAATTTCAGCTCTGATTTTAATTATTTCTTGTCTTCTACTTCTTTTGCTGTTTTTTTGCTCTTCTTTTTCTAGGATTTTGAGTTGAAGTATTAGATCATTTATTTGTTGGTTTTTTCTTTTTTTAAGGAATGAACTCCAAGCAATAAATTTTCCTCTTAGAACTGCTTTCAATGTGTCCCATAGATTCCGATATGTTGTGTCTGTGTTTTCATTTATCTCTAAGAATTTTTTAATTTCCTCCTTGATGTCTTCTATAACCCATTGATCATTCAGTAACCTATTGTTAATTCTCCAAGTGATGCATGATTTTTCCTTACTTCTTTTATTGTTGATTTTCAATTTCATTCCATTATGATCAGATAATATGCATGGTATTATCTCTACTCCTTTATATTGTCTAATAGTTGCCCTGTGACATAATATATGATCTATTTTTGAGAAGGATCCATGTGCTGCTGAGAAAAAAGTGTAACTGCTTGATGTTGGGTGGTATATTCTATATATGTCAATTAAGTCTAGGTTATTAATTGTGTTATTGAGCTCTATAGTTTCCTTATTCAACTTTTGTTTGGAAGATCTGTCCAGTGGTGAGAGAGGTGTGTTGAAGTCTCCCATGATTATTGTATGGTGGTCTATTAGACTCTTGAACTTGAGAAGAGTTTGTTTGATGAACATAGCTGCACCATTGTTTGGGGCATATATATTTATAATTGTTATGTCTTGTTGGTGTATGGTTCCCTTGAGAAGTATGTAGTGTCCCTCTTCATCCCTTTTGATTAACTTTGGCTTGAAATCTATTTTATTTGAAATGAGTATGGACACTCCTGCTTGTTTGCGAAGTCCATATGAGTGATATGATTTTTCCCAACCTTTCACCTTCAGTCTATGTATGTCTTTTCCTATCAGATGTGTCTCCTGAAGGCAGCATATTGTTGGGTCTTGTTTAGTGATCCATTCTGCTAGCCTGTGTCTCTTAATTGGTGAGTTTAAGCCATTAACATTTAGAGTTATTATTGAGATATGGTTTGTTCTTCCAGCCATATTTGTTTATTTATGTTACTAAACATGGTTTGTTTTCCTCTTTGATTATTCCCCCCCACCTTTACTGTACTACCTCCCGCTGTTGGTTTTCATTGATATTTTCCATTTCCTCTTCCTGTAATATTTTGCCGAGGATGTTTTGAAGAGCTGGTTTTCTAGCTGCAAATTCTTTTAACTTTTGTTTATCATGGAAGGTTTTAATTTCATCTTCCATCCTGAAGCTTAATTTCGCGGGATACACAATTCTTGGTTGGAACCCCTTTTCTTTCAACGTTTGAAATATGTTATTCCAGGATCTTCTAGCTTTCAGAGTCTGTGTTGAAAGATCAGCTGTTATCCTGATTGGTTTACCCCTAAATGTAATCTGCTTCCTTTCTCTTGTAGCTTTTAAAATTCTCTCCTTATTCTGTATGTTGGGCATCTTCATTATAATGTGTCTAGGTGTGGCTCTCTTATGATTTTGCACATTCGGCGTCCTGTAGGCTTCTAGGATTTGGGATTCTGTCTCATTCTTCAAGTCTGGGAAGTTTTCTCGTATTATTTCGTTGAATAGATTGGTCATTCCTTTGGTTTGGACCTCAATACCTTCCTGTATCCCCATGACCCTTAAGTTGGGTCTCTTTATGTTATCCCATATTTCTTGAATGTTCTGCTCATGGTTTCTTAACAGCTTTGCTGAGCTGTCTATGTTCTTCTCCAGTTGAAATACTTTGTCTTCATTGTCTGATGTTCTATCTTCTAAGTGTTCTACTCTGCTGGTAGTATTCTCAATTGAGTTTTTAAGTTGGTTTATTGTTTCCTGCATTTCCAGGATTTCTGTTTGTTTGTTTTTTATAACCTCTATCTCCCTGTATAATTGATCTTTTGCTTCTTGGATTTGTTTGTGTAATTTATTGTCGAAGTGGTCGAAGTGGTCTTTCATTGTCTGATTTTGCTGTCTAATGTCTTCCTTGAGACTCCAGATCATCTGAAGCATGTATATCCTGAATTCTTTATCTGACATTCCATCTGCTGCAGATATTACCTCTTCTAAAGTTGAGTTGACCTGCATTGCTTGTGGTCCTTTCTTTCCTTGTCTTTTCATACTGATCGCGTTTCGTTCTTCTGGTAGCCACGCCCCCGTATCTGGTGCAAGAGACCTCAGTTGTCAGCACTGGTGGGGGCTGTAGCTGGGAGACCCGCGCCGCGCGGCTCCCGCCGGCTCCTGCGTCAGCGCCGCCTCAGCTCCCGCCGGTTCCCGTGCCGCTGCCGCGGTTCCCGCCAGCTCCGTCCGGCTCCCTCGCCGCTCCTGCTAATTTAGAGTCCGCTGGGAAGGAATCTCTTTGGCCGATCTTTGGTGACTTCCCCTCTCTGCTATGGCGGGCCCCTGGCTCCTTGCAGGAGTGACCGAAGGGAGAGGTGGAACTGGCTTGTCTCTGGTCTGATATAATCTCTGGTTTTAGATCCCAGTTCGCTAATTCATAGAGGCTTGGTTAGATTTCCTTCCCATCCTCTCAAGGTGGGGAGCCCTTTCCTGGGTGGGCAGGGCCGTTAGCAGAGCCGGAAGGGCACGTGCCTTCTGTCGGGCCAGGCGGGGACCCTTCTGGCTGCGCTGGGCCGCCGGGGGCTCCCTCAGCGCCAGGCAGATGGCGCCCGCGTGGCTAAGAGCCGGGTGGGGTAACCCTTCGCAGAGCGGGCGGGCCGCCAGGAGTGCCGGGATGGTGGGAGCTGTCTGCCGGCCGGGCAGAGACCCTTCTCGACGAGCAGGGCCGCTGGGGGCGCTTGTAAAGCCGGGCGGCTGCCGCCGCGTGTCTAAGACCCAGGCGGGCGGGGTGGCTGTTTGCAGGGCAAGAGCGGGACCGGCAGGGTAGCCGGGATGGCGGAAACTGTCTGTTGGCCGGGCAGGGACCCTTCTCGCCAAGCAGGGTTGCCGGGGGCGCTTGTAAAGCCGGGCGGCTGCAGCCTCGTGGCTAAGAACCAAGCGGGCGGGGTGGCTGTTTGCAGAACGAGAGCGGAATGGCGGGAGCTGTCTGCCGGCAGGGCGGGGACCCTTCTCGCCGAGGAGGGTCGCCGGGGGCGCTTGTAAAGCCGGGCGTCTGCAGCCTCGTGGCTAAGAACCAAGCGGGCGGGCTGGCTGTTTGCAGAACAAGAGCGGAATGGCGGGAGCTGTCTGCCGGCAGGGCGGGGACCCTTCTCGCAGAGCAGGGCCGCCGGGGGCGCTTGTAAAGCCGGGTGGCTGCCGCCGCGTGTCTAAGACCCAGGCGGGCTGGGTGGCTGTTTGCAGGGCAAGAGCGGGACCGGCAGGGTAGCCGGGATGGCGGAAACTGTCTGTTGGCCGGGCAGGGACCCTTCTCGCCGAGCAGGGTCGCCGGGGGCGCTTGTAAAGCCGGGCGGCTGCAGCCTCGTGGCTAAGAACCAAGCGGGCGGGGTGGCTGTTTGCAGAACAAGAGCGGAATGCCGGGAGCTGTCTGCCAGCAGGGCGGGGACCCTTCTCGCCGAGCAGGGTCGCCGGGGGCGCTTGTAAAGCCGGGCGGCTGCAGCCTCGTGGCTAAGAACCAAGCGGGCGGGGTGGCTGCTTGCAGAACAAGAGCGGAATGGCGGGAGCTGTCTGCCGGCAGGGCGGGGACCCTTCTCGCCGAGCAGGGTCGCCGGGGGCGCTTGTAAAGCCGGGCGGCTGCAGCCTCGTGGCTAAGAACCAAGCGGGCGGGGTGGCTGCTTGCAGAACAAGAGCGGAATGGCGGGAGCTGTCTGCCGGCAGGGCGGGGACCCTTCTCGCCGAGCAGGGTCGCCGGGGGCGCTTGTAAAGCCGGGCGGCTGCAGCCTCGTGGCTAAGAACCAAGCGGGCGGGGTGGCTGCTTGCAGAACAAGAGCGGAATGGCGGGAGCTGTCTGCCGGCAGGGCGGGGACCCTTCTCGCCGAGCAGGGTCGCCGGGGGCGTTTGTAAAGCCGGGCGGCTGCAGCCTCGTGGCTAAGAACCAAGCGGGCGGGGTAGCTGCTTGCAGAACAAGAGCGGAATGCCGGGAGCTGTCTGCCAGCAGGGCGGGGACCCTTCTCGCCGAGCAGGGTCGCCGGGGGCGCTTGTAAAGCCGGGCGGCTGCAGCCTCGTGGCTAAGAACCAAGCGGGCGGGGTGGCTGCTTGCAGAACAAGAGCGGAATGGCGGGAGCTGTCTGCCGGCAGGGCGGGGACCCTTCTCGCCGAGCAGGGTCGCCGGGGGCGCTTGTAAAGCCGGGCGGCTGCAGCCTCGTGGCTAAGAACCAAGCGGGCGGGGTGGCTGCTTGCAGAACAAGAGCGGAATGGCGGGAGCTGTCTGCCGGCAGGGCGGGGACCCTTCTCGCCGAGCAGGGCCGCCGGGGGTGCTTGTAAAGCCGGGTGTCTGCAGCGGCGTGGCTAAGAACCAGCCGGGTGTGGTGGCTGTTCGCCGGGCGAAAGCAGGGCCGCCAGGGTAGCCGGGATGGCGGGCGCTGTCTGCTGGCTGGGCAGGGACCCTTCTGCCTCGCTGCTCTGGGCCGCCTGCCGCTTGCAGAAGCGGCGGGTGGCCGCGGGATTGGACTCTGAGCCCGCGCTGCCAGTCAAGTTTCACTTGTTTGGGGCAAACTGTCACGTCTAATAAACTTACTAATTCTCGGCAGGTCTCCTTTCAACGGAATTTTGCTAGAAGATCCTCAGTAGGTAGAATGTAGCTGTTTTAATTGGTGTTTCTGATCCCGTTAATGTGGAGATATTGAAAGTGCAGCTTCCTCGCCGGCCGCCATGTTGGATCCCATTAAATTCATTTTCTATCCGAAACCCTGTTGCTAAAGAAATTTTGTTCCAAATCATACACTCACCCTTCTTCCTATACCTACCTACTATCTTCCTATTCCTACTGACTATCCCTTTTTGACCGGATGTTCGCTTCTACATTCAATCATCCAAGGTATAATGTCCTATGCCATTGTATATCAATTTATCTGAGACATCTGTGCAGAATGTAATTCAATGCTCAGTATCACAATCAAGGGCCCAATGCACTTCTGGGCTTCCAATCTTACTTGGATTTCTATTTTCATACACACAGTTCACCTCTATATTCTTATAAATTTCACAGGTTGCCAATACCATTATTCATCCAGAAAATGATTCCTAATCCAAATTGAACCTGTTATTAACCCTAAACATACAGTGTTCCCTCAATCTTACTTTACAGAAGAGCAGGGACAGAGGTGGTCTTATAATACTGAAATGTAGGGATCCTCTACCTGCTGAGAACTTCAAAGGTCCATGCTGAAAGTATCCCTGGAGAATATGTAGGCAGCTATGAAGGACCTGAGAGACCACAAGTCATCTTCAATGGCAAACAACCTGGTCAGGATGTAGGGTTGTGCCTTAATCAGCTTCTCTCTTCTTAATGTAGAGAAGATGGACAAATCAGGCCTGTATGGAGAGCTGTTCCCGGGTGCCAATGGTTGATATACCATTTTAACTTGTGAAATTGTCACATTAAGTAGGGGAAGCCTCCATCTCATGGGACCCTTGGAAGCAACTGTTAGGACAAAGTGGTTGCCAAGGCAGTGACCTCATTCAGATCCTGAAGGAAGTGACCTCACATCACTTCCTCGGTGATGGAAATTGGCATCCAGGAAGCCAGGCACACAGAGCCAGTCCCAGTCCCACTCCCAGTGGTGTCACTAGTTTTGAATTACCAAGGACAGAGTCAGCCTATCTTGGTACCTACAGATGTGAGAATGGCCATATGCCAGGAAAGCTCTGAAGAGGGGGCTTGTATGAGAAAACAGATAGTGGCTCACCACTGGCTTCTGACAAGTCTCAGTGAAGAAACCCTGCTTTGGTACTTTTAATTACCTATTGTTCTGTTGCTCTGAATGTCAGGAAGTTTTTTGCCTCAGGCCACCCCTTTGGGAAGCCTGAAGAAAAGAGTTTTCAAATGGAAATGAATGGGCATCATCTGTGGCTCCTTGCTTAATTGCTTTGGAAAGGGATGTGTCTGAATCAGCCTCTTGGCCCTGTGTGAGGCTATGGCTTAGATTCTTAGCACCTGATGGATCTAAAGAAGCATCCCACGTTTGCATCCAAACCCAAAAGAGCCAAAAGAGCAGTCATTTTGGATGAAGTCTCTCACCTTCCTCTGTAAGGTTCCTGACGTCCATCTATGAGAATAGGGATCCTTTGGGTCAAATGAGTTCTTCAAAGCCCTGCAGAGACTAGATCATACGTTCATAGGTTTCTCATGACTCCAATTAACATAAAGAATCTAAACCCCACATTCATTAGGCCTCAAAATGGAGAATCAGAGCTGTATTAAGGCAGGCCTCTTTGATCACTCCTGGTTCACTAGAAGGGTTTCCCAGCCACATTGACTTTAGGCAAATGTGGGCAAGGGACCTTATTTTGGATACTGTCCTTGGCTGTGCCCCTCATGAAAAACTACAGCCTGAGATTATGATGAGTGTCGATATGAAAGAAGATGAGGGCCATGTGGAAGTGTTTTGGTTTTAATTGTGGTCATTTTTGAGGCTGTTGGAAAAGATGATGGGTCCACCTGGTCTTGAACACTGGTGTGATTCCCCTTAGAGACTGAGTTTTGGAATGGACCTCAAATAAGTATTGCCATGAATTGTGTTGGGATTTTAGGATGCCACACATGAGAGTTGTCCTTGGAAACTGAGATCTAGGCCCAGGGTGGCTTTCCACAGAGCACTGGGAATCTCAGGAAGAATATCACATAATTTTATTCTTAAAGAATTGGCAGCCATAGTTGCAAGTCAAAACACACATGGACCACACATTGTAGACCTCAAACGCCTGGCTTTATGTGACCTTTTTGCCTGTCTTTGGGAAGCCTTGCCTGTTAGAATTCTCCAGAATTTTCAATGAAATGAGCTTCCTCTCATTCTGAATGAATTGAAACCCACAGTGCCTCCAACTTCATCCTTGAAAAATGTCTGATAATTACCATGAAATTTTTGAAATTCCCATGACCACTTTGCACTGTAGAATCTTTGGATGTTCTATTGATGATCACGAGTATACCAGACAGTGCCTGTTTGATTGGGTTTCAGGAAAATGGTGTAGAACAGAGATGGCAGTAATTTGGACCCTGCTGAGTAGTCGGCCTAGAGAAGTGGTGTGAAGGTGTGTGTTAAAACATTTGTGGTTGGGTGATGTGGATCTGCCATTGGCTTTCAAATGGTTTGTGACTGACATGGTGCAGCCCCCAGACCCTTGTATGTAAAGGTATGTTGTTATATGGAGAGGTTTCAGTGCAATGTTTAGAATCAGATTGCTATTGTGAAGGGGGCAAGCTATGTGGGATAGAAGCCTGGTTGGTGCATTCTCCCGCAGACCCTTACCCATCACATGTGACAGAACTCCCTCCAGTACTGTGTCCCAGTTGAACTCTTCGTATTTCATGAAGCAAATACCAAACTCCCAGTGCAGCTGCAAGAAACACAACAAAATTGGAGGATGAGCAAATGGCTTCCAAACTGGAAGACACTTAGCACTCAGTGACAACAGTTTACCTACAAAGAGAGAATTCAGCACTGCTGCCTCAGGTCCTTTGGAAAATAAGAAACCATGTCCTCCAGGTCACATACATGCAGACCCAGCTTGATGGTCTCACTACAAAGGGAGCTAAAGCTCCTGACAACAACATATATTTCAAGTGCCCAACCTCAGAGGCAGTTTCTCAAAAAGTCTTTAGTCTAGCAGAGCTCCATGTTTGTGGAGTTTTACCCTCTCCCTTACATTTGGAAACTCCTCTACCACCTCCAAGGTTGTGAACTCCTGAGCATTTTCCATTCGTGATGGGTATTCACAGATTTTCTAACTCTTCTCCTCTAATTGTGTCTTACTTGGGGTGAAGGTAATGTCAAGGCATTGTTCTGGATGAGAGTGGGAAGATTTTTGGGTAGCACATATTTGCATACACATTGGATTCTTTCTCCAATTTTCCATTTGAAATACTGAATCCCTGACTGTAAGGGGTAGAAGGAATTCTCCTTCAAAGAATAGTCTGACACTTACAAGAAACAGCCCCCAGGGAGACATCCTGTCTGGGAGACATCCTGTAGTCATCTGTGTTCCTGAGACATCCTGTGGCCATCTGTCTTCCTGAAATATCCTGAGGTTATCTCACCTTGTGAAGACATCCAGGAACTGCTGATAAGAGAGCTTTCAAATCTCCAGCATATAAATTCCTCTGTGTGAACAATAAAAGTTTGCAGCTTGATCAGAACTTTTGTCTTGCTGTCATCTCTCGTGTCTCTTGTCCCTTCATTCCTCCCCACCTAGGTTTGCTACCCACTTTGATGTGTCCTGCAGGCCAGGACAACTGGCGCCCAACGACTGGGGCTCGAGCCTTTGACTGAGGGGGAACCCTGTCCTCCTGGAAGATTTGGACAAGTGGAGCTCGCGATTGCCTCAGCAGACACCACTGAGAGACAGATCCAGGAGGAGAGTGGGGATGACGCACAGTGAGTGACCCACCATGGGACAAGCAGTTTCGTCACATGATTTGTTTTTGTCAGGCCACAAGGAATCCTTAAATACATGGGGGGCACGTGTTAAGAAAAATGACTTAATATTTTTCTTTTCATACATCGAAGAATTTTTTCCATGGTTTCCCCTTGAAGGTACCATTGATGGTAAAAGATGGCTTAGAGTAGGAGACATTTTAAAAGATTATTATGAATCCTTTGGCCCAGAAAAAGTGCCTGTTCCTACCTTTTCTTTCTGGAAATAAATTAGTGAAATTCTTAAAAGTTCACCCTTTGACAATGGTACCTTAATACTTGTCAGGATTGGGGAAGAGACTATGCAAAAGACCTCTCGTCCCTTCTCGGCATGCCCATCAGTTAGTATAGACATAGACCCTTCTTAGTCTCCCCAGGACCCTGGGACCTTCCTGATCTTCCTCAAAATCCCACCCTAATGAATAAGGCTCCAATGGTTTCCAACCGCCTTTATGCAGTTTTAAATCCCGGAGAAACATTGACCCCTGGGGAGGAGGCTACCTTGGAGAAGGAAGCAGCTCGCTACCATTCAGAAGACTCTCCACCTCTCAGGACCCTGCCACAGACTATAGGACTTACACATTCCCCTCCCTCCTATATCCCTCCTGCCTTTTGTGCTCTGGCCCTTCAGGGGCCAAATGTCCCCCCAGATATTTTTTCCCCACTTCCCTTGCCTAACCTGGCTCCCTTGAGAGAGTCTCTCCAACATGGACAGGAACAGATCCAATTTTTAAAAGAATAAAGATCCCTTGACTCTGAGCTCTCTTCATTAGCCTTAGGAATGGAGTCAACACAAGCTGGCCCACAGTGGTCTAATACAAAGGCGAAGCCGCTCCATCGGCCTGTGCTCGCCTTCCAGTCACCACCAGTCAGATAGATAAGCCTGCCCAGGCTGAGGTCAAAGACTTAGAAGAGGAAAAAGAGGAGGAAGCGGGGGAAATGGATCAAGGAGATCAGGACTTAGAGGATGAGGAGTTCACCCCTAGGCAGGAAGGACCCAGAGTGTCTACAAAAAATTTAGCCTCCATTTTCTTTTTTTTTTTTTTTAATTAATTTTTATTGTAGGTTGTTCAAAACATTACATAGTTCTTGATATATCATAATTCACACTTTGATTCAAGTGGGATATGAACTCCCATTTTTACCCCATATACAGATTGCAGAATCACATCAGTTGCACATTGATTTACATATTGCCATTCTGGAGTCTGTTGTATTCTGCTGCCTTTCCCATCCTCCACTATCCCCCCTCCCCCCTCCCCTCCCCTCTTCTCTCTCTACCCCCTCTACTGTAATTCATTTCTCCCCCTTATATTTTCCCTCCTTTCCCCTCACTTCCTCTTGTATGTAATTTTGTATACCCCTGAGGGTCTCCTTCCATTTACATGCAATTTCCCTTCTCTCTCCCTTTCCCTCCCACCTCTCATCCCTGTTTAATGTTAATCTTCTTCTCATGCTCTTCTTCCCTACTCTGTTCTTAGTAACTCTCCTTATATCAAAGAAGACATTTGGCATTTTTTTTTAAGGGATTGGCTAGCTTCACTTAGCATAATCTGCTCTAATGCCAACCATTTCCCTCCAAATTCTATGATTTTGTCATTTCTTAATGCAGAGTAATACTCCATTGTGTATAAATGCCACATTTTTTTTATCCATTCGTCTATTGAAGGGCATCTAGGTTGGTTCCACAGTCTTGCTATTGTGAATTGTGCTGCTATGAACATGGATGTAGCAGTGTCCCTATAGTGTGCTCTTTTTAGGTCTTTAGGGAATAGACCGAGTAGTGGAATAGCTGGATCAAATGGTGGTTCCATTCCGAGCTTTCCAAGAAATCTCCATACTGCTTTCCAAATTGGCAGCACCAATTTGCAGTCCCACCAGCAATGTACAAGAGTACCCTTTTCTCCACATCCTCGCCAGCACTTGTTGCTGTTTGACTTCCTAATGGCTGCCAATCTTACTGGAGTGAGATGGTATCTTAGGGTGGTTTTGATTTGCATTTCTCTGACTGCTAGAGATGGTGAGCATTTTTTCATATACTTGTTGATTGATTGTATGTCCTCCTCTGAGAAATTTCTGTTCAGGTCCTTGGCCCATTTGTTGATTGGGTTATTCGTTATCTCATTGTCTAATTTTTTTAGTTCTTTGTATATTCTGGATATTAGGGCTCTGTCTGAAGTGTGAGGAGTAAAGATTTGTTCCCAGGACGTAGGCTCCCTATTCACCTCTCTTATTGTTTCTTTTGCTGAGAAAAAACTTTTTAGTTTTAGTAAGTCCCATTTGTTGATTCTAGTTATTAACTGTTGTGCTATGGGTGTCCTATTGAGGAATTTGGAGCCCGACCCCACAGTATGTAGATCATAGCCAACTTTTTCTTCTATCAGACGCCATGTCTCTGATTTGATATCAAGTTCCTTGATCCACTTTGAGTTAACTTTTGTGCATGGCGAGAGAAAGGGATTCAGTTTCATTTTGTTGCATATGGATTTCCAGTTTTCCCAACACCATTTGTTGAAGATGCTATCCTTCTTCCATTTCATGCTTTTAGCCCCTTTATCAAATATAAGATAGTTGTAGTTTTGTGGATTGGTTTCTGTGTCCTCTATTCTGTACCATTGGTCCACCTGCCTGTTTTGGTACCAGTACCATGCTGTTTTTGTTACTATTGCTCTGTAGTATAGTTTGAAGTCTGGTATAGCTATACCGCCTGATTCACATTTCCTGCTTAGAATTGTTTTTGCTATTCTGGGTCTTTTATTTTTCCATATGAATTTCATGATTGCTTTCTCTATTTCTACAAGAAATGCCGTTGGGATTTTGATTGGCATTGCATTAAACCTATAGAGAACTTTTGGTAATATCGCCATTTTGATGATGTTACTTCTACCTATCCATGAACAGGGTATATTTTTCCATCTTCTAAGATCTTCTTCTATTTCTCTCTTTAGGGTTCTGTAGTTTTCATTGTATAAGTCTTTCACCTCTTTTGTTAGGTTGATTCCCAAGTATTTTATTTTCTTTGAGGATAT
Source organism: Callospermophilus lateralis (assembly GCF_048772815.1). Taxonomy (NCBI): domain Eukaryota; kingdom Metazoa; phylum Chordata; class Mammalia; order Rodentia; family Sciuridae; genus Callospermophilus; species Callospermophilus lateralis. The sequence continues at coordinate 480,886 of NW_027512278.1, read as the reverse complement.
TGTGAATGGGGTGGTTGTCCTCATTTCCATTTCAGAGGATTTGTTGCTGATATACAGGAATGCCTTTGATTTATGCGTGTTGATTTTATAGACTGCCACTTTGCTGAATTCATTTATTAGCTCTAATAGTTTCTTTGTAGACCCTTTTGGGTCTGCTACGTATAGAATCATGTCATCTGCAAATAGTGATAATTTGAGTTCTTCTTTTCCTATTTTTATGCCTTTAATTTCTTTCGTCTGTCTAATTGCTCTGGCCAGTGATTCGAGAACTATGTTGAACAGAAGTGGTGAGAGAGGGCATCCCTGTCTTGTTCCAGATTTTAGAGGGAACGCCTTCAGTTTTTCTCCATTCAGAATGATGCTAGCCTGAGGCTTAGCATAGATTGCTTTTACAATGTTGAGGTATGTTCCTGTTATCCCTAGTTTTTCTAGAGTTTTGAACATAAAGGGATGCTGTACTTTGTCGAATGCTTTTTCCGCATCTATCGAGATGACCATATGGTTCTTATTTTTAAGCCTGTTGATGGGGTGAATAACATTTATTGATTTCCGTATATTGAACCAACCTTGCATCCCAGGGATAAATCCTACCTGATCATGGTGCACAATTTTTTTGATATGTTTTTGTATCCGGTTCGCCAGAAGTTTATTGAGGATTTTTGCATCTAGGTTCATTAGAGATATTGGTCTGTAGTTTTCTTTCTTTGAAGTGTCTTTGTCTGGTTTAGGAATCAGGGTGATGTTGGCCTCATGGAATGAATTTGGAAGTTCTCCCTCTTTTTCTATTTCCTTAAATAGCTTGAAAAGTATTGGTGTTAATTCCTCTTTAAAGGTTTTGAAAAACTCTGCTCTATACCCATCGGGTCCTGGGCTTTTCTTAGTTGGTAGTCTTTTGATGGTATCTTCTATTTCCTCAATTGATATTGGTCTGTTTAGGTTGTCAATATCCTCCTGGCTCAATCTGGGCAAATCATATGACTTAAGAAATTTATCGATGCCTTCACTATCTTCTATTTTATTGGAGTATAAGGATTCAAAATAATTTCTGATAATCTTCTGTATTTCTGAAGTGTCTGTTGTGATATTGCCTTTTTCATCCCGTATGCTGGTAATTTGAGTTCTCTCTCTTCTTCTCTTTGTTAGCGTGGCTAAGGGTCTGTCGATTTTATTTATTTTTTCAAAGAACCAACTTTTAGTTTTGTCAATTTTTTCAATTGTTTCTTTCGTTTCGATTTCATTAATTTCAGCTCTGATTTTAATTATTTCTTGTCTTCTACTTCCTTTGCTGTTGTTTTGCTCTTCTTTTTCTAGGATTTTGAGTTGAAGTATTAGATCATTTATTTGTTGGTTTTTTCTTTTTTTAAGGAATGAACTCCAAGCAATAAATTTTCCTCTTAGAACTGCTTTCAATGTGTCCCATAGATTCCGATATGTTGTGTCTGTGTTTTCATTTATCTCTAAGAATTTTTTAATTTCCTCCTTGATGTCTTCTATAACCCATTGATCATTCAGTAACCTATTGTTAATTCTCCAAGTGATGCATGATTTTTCCTTACTTCTTTTATTGTTGATTTTCAATTTCATTCCATTATGATCAGATAATATGCATGGTATTATCTCTACTCCTTTATATTGTCTAATAGTTGCCCTGTGACATAATATATGATCTATTTTTGAGAAGGATCCATGTGCTGCTGAGAAAAAAGTGTAACTGCTTGATGTTGGGTGGTATATTCTATATATGTCAATTAAGTCTAGGTTATTAATTGTGTTATTGAGCTCTATAGTTTCCTTATTCAACTTTTGTTTGGAAGATCTGTCCAGTGGTGAGAGAGGTGTGTTGAAGTCTCCCATGATTATTGTATGGTGGTCTATTAGACTCTTGAACTTGAGAAGAGTTTGTTTGATGAACATCGCTGCACCATTGTTTGGGGCATATATATTTATGATTGTTATGTCTTGTTGGTGTATGGTTCCCTTGAGAAGTATGTAGTGTCCCTCTTCATCCCTTTTGATTAACTTTGGCTTGAAATCTATTTTATTTGAAATGAGTATGGACACTCCTGCTTGTTTGCGAAGTCCATATGAGTGATATGATTTTTCCCAACCTTTCACCTTCAGTCTATGTATGTCTTTTCCTATCAGATGTGTCTCCTGAAGGCAGCATATTGTTGGGTCTTGTTTAGTGATCCATTCTGCTAGCCTGTGTCTCTTAATTGGTGAGTTTAAGCCATTAACATTTAGAGTTATTATTGAGATATGGTTTGTTCTTCCAGCCATATTTGTTTATTTATGTTACTAAACATGGTTTGTTTTCCTCTTTGATTATTCCCCCCCACCTTTACTGTACTACCTCCCGCTGTTGGTTTTCATTGATATTTTCCATTTCCTCTTCCTGTAATATTTTGCCGAGGATGTTTTGAAGAGCTGGTTTTCTAGCTGCAAATTCTTTTAACTTTTGTTTATCATGGAAGGTTTTAATTTCATCTTCCATCCTGAAGCTTAATTTCGCGGGATACACAATTCTTGGTTGGAACCCCTTTTCTTTCAACGTTTGATATATGTTATTCCAGGATCTTCTAGCTTTCAGAGTCTGTGTTGAAAGATCAGCTGTTATCCTGATTGGTTTACCCCTAAATGTAATCTGCTTCCTTTCTCTTGTAGCTTTTAAAATTCTCTCCTTATTCTGTATGTTGGGCATCTTCATTATAATGTGTCTAGGTGTGGCTCTCTTATGATTTTGCACATTCGGCGTCCTGTAGGCTTCTAGGATTTGGGATTCTGTCTCATTCTTCAAGTCTGGGAAGTTTTCTCGTATTATTTCGTTGAATAGATTGGTCATTCCTTTGGTTTGGACCTCAATACCTTCCTGTATCCCCATGACCCTTAAGTTGGGTCTCTTTATGTTATCCCATATTTCTTGAATGTTCTGCTCATGGTTTCTTAACAGCTTTGCTGAGCTGTCTATGTTCTTCTCCAGTTGAAATACTTTGTCTTCATTGTCTGATGTTCTATCTTCTAAGTGTTCTACTCTGCTGGTAGTATTCTCAATTGAGTTTTTAAGTTGGTTTATTGTTTCCTGCATTTCCAGGATTTCTGTTTGTTTGTTTTTTATAACCTCTATCTCCCTGTATAATTGATCTTTTGCTTCTTGGATTTGTTTGTGTAATTTATTGTCGAAGTGGTCGAAGTGGTCTTTCATTGTCTGATTTTGCTGTCTAATGTCTTCCTTGAGACTCCAGATCATCTGAAGCATGTATATCCTGAATTCTTTATCTGACATTCCATCTGCTGCAGATATTACCTCTTCTAAAGTTGAGTTGACCTGCATTGCTTGTGGTCCTTTCTTTCCTTGTCTTTTCATACTGATCGCGTTTCTTTCTTCTGGTAGCCACGCCCCCGTATCTGGTGCAAGAGACCTCAGTTGTCAGCACTGGTGGGGGCTGTAGCTGGGAGACCCGCGCCGCGCGGCTCCCGCCGGCTCCTGCGTCAGCGCCGCCTCAGCTCCCGCCGGTTCCCGTGCCGCTGCCGCGGTTCCCGCCAGCTCCGTCCGGCTCCCTCGCCGCTCCTGCTAATTTAGAGTCCGCTGGGAAGGAATCTCTTTGGCCGATCTTTGGTGACTTCCCCTCTCTGCTATGGCGGGCCCCTGGCTCCTTGCAGGAGTGACCGAAGGGAGAGGTGGAACTGGCTTGTCTCTGGTATGATATAATCTCTTGTTTTAGATCCCAGTTCGCTAATTCATAGAGGCTTGGTTAGATTTCCTTCCCATCCTCTCAAGGTGGGGAGCCCTTTCCTGGGTGGGCAGGGCCGTTAGCAGAGCCGGAGGGGCACGTGCCTTCTGTCGGGCCAGGCGGGGACCCTTCTGGCTGCGCTGGGCCGCCGGGGGCTCCCTCAGAGCCAGGCAGATGGCGCCCGCGTGGCTAAGAGCCGGGCGGGGTAACCCTTCGCAGAGCGGGCGGGCCGCCAGGAGTGCCGGGATGGTGGGAGTTGTCTGACGGCCGGGCAGGGACCCTTCTCGACGAGCAGGGCCGCTGGGGGCGCTTGTAAAGCCGGGCGGCTGCAGCCTCGTGGCTAAGAACCAGGCGGGCGGGGTGGCTGTTTGCAGAGGAAGAGTGGAAAGGCGGGAGCTGTCTGCCGGCAGGGCGGGGACCCTTCTCGCCGAGCAGGGCCGCCGGGGGCGCTTGTAAAGCCGGGTGGTTGCAGCCGCGTGGCTAAGACCCAGGCGGGTGGGGTGGCTGTTTGCAGGGCAAGAGCGGGACCGCCAGGGTAGCCGGGATGGCGGAAGCTGTCTGTCGGCCGGGCCGGGACCCTTCTCGCCGAGCAGGGTCGCTGGGGGCGCTTGTAAAGCCGGGCGGCTGCAGCCTCGTGGCTAAAAACCAAGCGGGCGGGGTGGCTGTTTGCAGAACAAGAGCGGAATGGCGGGAGCTGTCTGCCGGCAGGGCGGGGACCCTTCTCGCCGAGCAGGGTCGCCGGGGGCGCTTGTAAAGCCGGGCGGCTGCAGCCTCGTGGCTAAGAACCGAGCGGGCGGGGTGGCTGTTTGCAGAACAAGAGCGGAATGGCGGGAGCTGTCTGCCGGCAGGGCGGGGACCCTTCTCGCCGAGCAGGGTCGCCGGGGGCGCTTGTAAAGCCGGGCGGCTGCAGCCTCGTGGCTAAGAACCGAGCGGGCGGGGTGGCTGTTTGCAGAACAAGAGCGGAATGGCGGGAGCTGTCTGCCGGCAGGGCGGGGACCCTTCTTGCCGAGCAGGGCCGCCGGGGGTGCTTGTAAAGCCGAGTGGCTGCAGCGGCGTGGCTAAGAACCAGCCGGGTGGGGTGGCTGTTCGCCGAGCGAATGCAGGGCCGCCGGGATGGCGGGCGCTGTCTGCTGGCTGGGCGGGGACCCTTCTGCCGCGCTGCTCTGGGCCGCCTGCCGCTTGCAGAAGCGGCGGGTGGCCGCGGGATTGGACTCTGAGCCCGCGCTGCCAGTCAAGTTTCACTTGTCTGGGGCAAACTGTCACGTCTAATAAACTTACTAATTCTCGGCAGGTCTCCTTTCAACGGAATTTTGCTAGAAGATCCTCAGTAGGTAGAATGTAGCTGTTTTAATTGGTGTTTCCGATCCCGTTAATGTGGAGATATTGAAAGTGCAGCTTCCTCGCCGGCCGCCATGTTGGATCCCGTAGCCTCCATTTTCTTGAAAAACTTAAAAAGGCTTGTGCTCACTATGGCCCCACTGTGCCCTATACGTTGGCTTTATTAGAAAGCTGCAGCACACAATTTCTTACTCCCAATGATTGGAAATTTTTAGACCTAGCTGCCCTCAGTGCCGGAGACTTCCTGCTATGGAATGCAGATTTCAAAGAGCCCTGTCAGAAACTACTCAAAAAAAATTAACAAAGGCCTCCTCTAAATCCTGGACTTATGTTAAGCTAGTGGGCAATGCAACTTTTGACACTAAAACTAAACGGGCACGTTTCCCTGCTGGACTTTTTGCGCAGATTTAGATGGCTGGCTTAGTTGCTTGGAGACGCCTCCCTGAAAGGGCCTCGGCTATCACTTCCCTGGCAAGAACTCGACAAGGGCCCGATGAGCCTTATAGCGACTTTGTTCCCCGGCTTTACCTAGCTGTGGAATGCTTGCTTGGACCAAGCGAAAGCGAAAGCACCTTTGTAAAACATCTTGCCTTTGAAAATGTCAACCCGGCATGTCAGGATGTTCTTCGACATCATAAGGATAAAGGGAAACTTTCTGACTTTATTAGAATCTGTGCAGGCGTGGGTGCAGCCCATGCGATGGGTCTCAAATTAGTGCCGCATTTACCAAGGCCTTTTACAATACTGGCTCAAGTACTTGCTTTACTTGTAAACAACCAGGCCATTTTGCACGCAGGTGTCCGACAGGCAAAAAAGAGTAAGAATAGTGTCTCCTCAAACTGGAGCTAAACCGACCCCAGCTACACTTTGTCCTTGATATGGTAAAGGTCATCACTGGGCCAGTGAGTGTAGATCAATGACAAATGCCCTCAGACAGCCTATTTCTTCCTACTTCTCAGGAAACTCCCTGGGGCAATGAGGTTTGTTCCCTCCCAAACTCCCAACCTACCTCAAAATCCTTCTCCACAATTGGCTCCCTCCAACTACCCACTCCAGGAAGTGCAGGATTGGACCTCTGTGCCACCACTGATACAATATTAGACTCAATGCAAGGGCCCCAGATAATACCAACTGGAATTATGGGTGCCCCTCCATCTCATACGTGTGCCCTTATTCTTGGAAGAGCCTCTACTACCTTACAAGGTGTTCAGGTCTTCCCTGGCATTAATGATAATGATTTCACTGGAGAAATAAAAATAATGGCCACAGTTATTAATAGAGTTGCGGCCATCCCAGGAGGAAAAAGTCTTGCACAATTAATACTTCTTCCCTTAGATTAAGGGGCATTTCCACCTCCCAAACCTACTGTGGGGGACTGCCTCCTTGGGCTCCTCTGAGGTATATTGGGTTCATCCCATTTCTCATATTAGACACACCCTTACCTTACTTATTGAAGGAAAGGAATACCAAGCAATTGTACTTACTGGAGCTGATGCGACAATTATTTCTCAAAAATACTGGCGATCAGGTTGGCCCCTCACCCCATCCTTGACTGACCTTAAAGGGATAGGAAAGTCAAAAAATCCTCTGGTCAGCTCTACTGCTCTTAGCTGGACTGATAAAGAGGGTAATAAGGGAACTGTCACTTCTTTCGTTGTTCCTGACCTCCCTGTTTACCTATGGGCTGGAGATATTTTGAGTCAAATAGAAGTTATTCTTGCCAGTCCCAATTCCATGGTGACTCATCAAATGCTCCGTATGAATTTTGCCCCTGGTACAGGCCTTGGGAGGCTGAGACAAGGACTGGTGGAGCCTATACAACCAATAAAAAAAATACATATGGACTTGGATATTTGGATTTTTAGTGTCGGTTCCTGACGCTCCTGTTCCCATGGAGATAAAATTATTTGGGAGACTCAGACTCTTGTGTGGGTGGATCAGTGGCCCCTTACCCAAGAAAATTTGGAGGCTGCCTCCATGTTAGTGAAGGAACAGCTGGCAGCCCGCCATGTAGAGCCCTCAACCTCACCATCGTACACTCCTATTTTTGTTATCAAGAAAAAATCAGGCAAGTGGCGCCTTTTACAAGATTTGTGTGCCATTAATAAAGTTATACTCCCGATGGGAGCACTACAGCCAGACATTCCCACACCAGTGGCTATTTCCAAAAACTATTGTAAAATGGTTATGGACTTAAAAGATTGCTTTTTTACCATTCCTTTGTATCCTGTGGATAGACCCTATTTTGGCTTTAGTCTTTCTTGCATTAATATTCAGGGCCCTATGCAGAGACTTCAATGGAAGGTTCTTCCCCAAGGTATGGCCAACATCCGTACTCTTTGCCAAAAATACGTTGCTCAAGAAGTAGACCCTGTGAGAGAGCGAGGGCCACAAATTTATATTTTACATTATATGGATGATTTGTTAATTGCTGCACCTAATACCCATGATCTTAATAATTGTTACTTGGACTTTTACAAAATCCTCACTACCTTGGGACTACAGATAGCTCCTAATAAGGTTCAAACACAGGACTCTTATAAAAGTTTGGGCCTTAAAATTCTACAGAAATCAGATCCAAATTTCTAAAATACAACTACGTGTGGACCATCTTCACACCCTTAAAGATTTTCAGAAATTACTGAGGCATATTCAATGGCTAATAACATATTTAAAATTATGCACTTGTGTACTTTTGACCCTTAATGATATTTTGAGAGGTAATTCCCACCCCTCCTCCCCTCAAAATCTTACTCCCAAGGCATAACAGGCATTAAACCAAGTCACAGGAGCCATTGCCCAACAATTTGTTACGCAAATTTCTTATAACCTTTCTCTGGTTCTGGTTATTTTACACACTCCTCATACACCCACAGGAATATTTTGGCAGCGAGATCCACATTTTAATAATAAAGACTGCCCCTTGTTTTGGGTCCATTTACCCACCACATCCTCGAAGGTTATTACTGTTTATCTTGCTCAGGTAGCTTCTATTATTTTTAAAGGTCATTTGATTTCTCTACAACATTTTGGCAAACACCCTGATAATATTTTTATTCCATATACTAAGGACCAAACCCAATTTTTACTAGAGACAAGGGATGAATGAGGTATTTCCCTATCAGGCTTTTGGGAACAATTGATCACCACCTCCCCAATGACCCCCCTTTACATTTTGTCCAGTTACATCCATTTACTTTTCCTGAAATTACTCAAAATGCTCCCATTCCTCAAGCCCTTACTGTCTTTACAGATGGTTCCTGTAATGGCCGAGCGGTCTTTGTTGTCAATAACCAGCCTACCACCTTTGATACTGTCTATCAGTCACCACAGTTTGTGGAATTGTTTGACATAACACAAGTTTTTATAACATTTTTTATAATCCTGTTAATATTTATAAAGACAGTGGCTACATTGCTCATTCTGTGCACCTGCTGGTGATTTCACCCCCCATTAAGGCTTCTAACAATGCGGCCTTTCTGTTTCACCAACTTCAGCAGCTAATTCAGGTCAGACAACACCCATTTTTCTTAGGACACATAAGGGCACACTCTGATCTTTCCAGCCCTCTAATTCAAGGTAATGCCCAAGCTGATGCAGCAACTCGTTCCATCTTTCCAATTTTTGTTGGCTCCATTCAAAAGGCCACGGAGTTACACAATCTACACCATTTAAATTTCCAGAGCCTTTGATTACTTTGTAAAATTACCAGGCAACAGGCACGAGAAATAGTAAAAGCATGCCCTAGTTGCGCTGCCTCCCTCCCCATTCAACACTTGGGAGTTAACCCCCGAGGATTACTGCCCGATCAGTTTTGGCAAATGGATGTTACTCATTTTCTTGAATTTGTAATAGCCAAATATATATACACATTTCTGTAGATACCTTCAGCGGCTTTATTTTTGCATCACCACATTCTGGAGAGGCTACCAAAAATGTCCTTTCTCATCTTGTTTCAGCCTTTTCTGTTATGGGTAAACCAATACATATTAAAACAGATATTTATCCTACATATACCATTGCCAAGTTTAAACAGTTTTGTGCTACCTTGCAAATTTGTCATACTCCTGGAATTCCATACAACCCTCAGGGCCAAGGCATTGTGGAACTTGCCCACCTTACCTTAAAAACTTGGCTAACCCTCCTTAAGGCTTCCTCCCTTGTATTTACCACACCCAGGCATCGCCTTAACAATGCATTATTTGCCCTTATTTTTCTTACCCTAGACAATGAAGGCCATTTGGCAGCAGACAGACACTGCCATCCCTCGTCCAATTCTGTTCGCCCACCTGTTATGTGACACAATCCCCTTACAAATAAATAAAAAGGCCCAGATCCTGTCCTCATCTGGGGAGGAGGCTCAGCTTATGTTTTGGACCAAGATCAAACAGCCCCAAGATGGTTACCAGAACTCCTGGTTAAACAGGTTAATGACTTATCTCAAAACAGGGACAGAGGGACTCCTCATGAGGACAAAATTTCTTCTTTTTCAGATGCAGCCAACAATCTGCCAGCCTTGGAATAACAGTTCCTGTGGGCACAGGTACACTGGCTTAGGCACGTCTATTCACTCTTACCATCGCCTGTCTCAACAAATTATAAACTCTATCAGTAACAACTGATAAAAACTCTATCATGAACCATTAAAGATTTGCAGGACCAAATAGACTCCCTGGCAGAAGTGTTCCTTCAAAAAAGACGAGGCTTAAATTTGCTGACAGCTAACCAGGGAGGTATTTGCTTGGCCTTAGGGGAATGATGCTGCATTTATGCCAATAATTCTGGCATAGTATGCACTAAAATTAAGCAGCTTCAAGAAGATCTAGAAAAGAGACGAAGGGAAATATTTGAAAATCCCCTCTGGACTGGGCTTAATGGATTTCTGCCCTATCTTCTTCCCCTATTAGGCCCTTTGTTGGGTTTACTTTTAATGGTGTCCCTAGGACCCTGCATTATAAACAGGCTGTTACAATTTATTAAAAACAGATTAATATTTTGGCCTCTAAGCCCCTACAGGTCCACTATCATCGCCTGGATATGGAAGACCGTGCTGCCAACATTTAAAAGGATGTTCTACCCTCCTCACAAGCTTATTTCTTAAGGTTACATGCCCACAGATCTCGCTTTCTTATATAAAACTCTAAGTAACAGCTCTGACCAACCATCTTCTGCCCTTGCCATAAGGGTTCGTCCTCCATGGGCCCCTCTGTTTGGGGGAGGACACACCCATGGAGTGAGGACGTTAGGCCATAATAACAGAGGGTGCAGGAAGGACTGCAGGAGGATGGATCCATGGTTCCCAAAACCCAAGTCTTCTGAGTGACACGCTCTGGTGCATGGCAGTTGGCATGCTTCCCCCTCAAAGCCGTCTCCTTAAAAAACATGCCTAGGCCACCACGAAATCTCCTAGTAAACATGCTCGATCAGATCAGGAGATATTCTAAGGCCTGTTAGAGAAACAGAGCCTCTATAACCCCCTAAAACATTGGCCTGTAAGGTATGGTCAAATATTTAATATAAGAAAGGGGGAAGATGTCAGGGGCTAGAAGGAAGTTCTCCTTCAAAGAATAGCCTGACACTTACAAGAAATAGACCCCTGCGAGATTTCCTGCCTGGGAGACATCCCGCAGCCATCTATCACCCTGAGACATCCTGCGGCTATGCGTCTTCCTAAAATATCCTGAGGTTATCTCACCCTGTGAAGACATCCAGCAACTGCCGATAAGAGAGCTTTCTCATCCACAGCATATAAATACACTGTGAGAACTATAAAAGTTTTCAGCATGATCAGAACTGTTGTCTTGCTGTCTTCTCTCATCACTCTTGTCCCTTCATTCCTCCCCAACAAGGTTCAACGCCCACGTTGAAGTGTCCAGCCGGCCCGGACACCTGACACTAAACCATAACCTACTAGACTCTGACTACTAATCCTAATATGATGGAGAAAAATAATCCAAACAGAATGGAAATACAAGCAGTACAGAGGAGGCATGGTGTATAGTTGGACTTGCCTTTTGAATGATATAGGGTAGGTGTTATAAATCTAGCTAATTTTTAACTGAAATAGTTCTCCACATGTTTTTAAAGTTAACAAATATGTGAATACCTGTCTCCCTTTCTCTGTAGCCAATTAAGCACATGTATTTTTATATGCACATATAGAATCTTACCTGGTATCACACGTATATTCTTCTGAGGTGTCTGACTTGGCAAATACAAATTGTGAGAAGAGATCACTCCTCCTAAACTCTGTTGGAACTGAAAATTCAACCTATGGGTGAGCCTCCTAGTAGAACAACATTATACATAAATCGATGTTCGGTAAAATAAATATTTTTGCATCTGTGGCTGATGTACATTTCATGAAGAATTTCGATTAGCATATATATTGCTACATTTTATTGTCTGTGTGTGTTTTTTAATATATATATATATATATATATATATATATATATATATATATACTCTCCAAATTTTTCCAAATATAAAATATATGTGTCTTATATACACTACCTAAATTCATTCATGTTCATAAATATATGTGTCTTATATACACTACCTAAATTCATTCATGTTCATGTATGTGGATTTATAATCAACATTTCACAAGATTATTCTCAGAAATATTCATCCACCTGAAATACATATTTGTTTCCTATTACTGAAAACTAACTTCAGTGAATGGTGCATACAATCCTAATATTTCTACATTAACTGACCCTGTTTAACATCAATGCAAGTAGATTCCTATGGGACATGATGTGTATTTTGAAGTTCATTTTATTCAACACTGGAACAATAGAATTTCTATAGTTTACGAACATCATAGGACATATATTTCATCCATAAGTTCACAAATTTATAGGCATTTGATTCACTTTCAGTCATTTACTGATTCAGAACACATGTATTCCTCCAGGTTTCTTGACTGGTCTTTTCATGAGACTTCATTTCAAACACATTATTTTTGATTTCCATAATCATTTTGAAGCAAAACTCACACAATCTTCATGATAAAACATAACCCTAATATTACCATTAGATGTATTACTGGTTGGAATGAATAATTGTATATCAATATAAGATTTTCTGTATATATTCAAATATCAATTCAATCCTTTATTTAAAGTTGGAACCAATTATATTATTTATTCACAGTATGGTCTATTCATGCATTATCTCTACATTCATAGACACAGGGTACATCTATTTGTAACCCCAATACTAATTTATTCGTCTTCAAAATGTTGCTCCCAGAAATGGTGGAAGAAATACTCATGTCACCTGATCTACGTATGCATTTATCACAGTAATATTCTGGACACAAAAAGCAGAGGTCACACTTATGATTGTACCAAAGCCTAAATGGAAAGTGAGCATGGATTACTAAAATCATTCATGTCCAGGTTGCCTAATGCTCTCAAATGTCAATCCTATTTATGACAACATATTTGTTTCTTCCTAAGACTATATATTCAACCTCAGCCCTGTTGCAAATGTCTAATCCTATCACTCACTTTATACTTTCCCTGATTTCCTAATGTCTCTATTGATGTCTGCTTTCCTAAATATTTTCACCAGTTCACAATTTTGACTAACACTTCACATGTGCTGACATTTACATTCACTGTCTATGTGATACCCTATTGCTAAAGAACTTTTGTTACAATTCCTGTACTCACTCTTCTTCTGAAACCTACAGAATATCTTCCTAATCCTACCGACTATCCCAGTTTGAGTGGATACTCACTTCTACATTCAATCATCCAAGGTACAAGGTCCTATGCCATTGATTATTGATTTATCTGAAACATCTATGCAGAACATGTATCAAAGCTAAGTATCCCAATCAAGAGCGCAATGCCCTAGTGGGATTCCAATCTTACCTAGATTTCTGTTTTCATACTTATATTTCACCTATATATTCTTATAAATATCACAGGTTCCCAATACCATTATTCATCAAGCAGAATGATTCCTAACCCAAATCAAACCTGTTATTAAGCGAAACGATACACTGTTCCCTCAATCTAACTTTACAGAAGAGCAGGGACAGTGTTGGTCCTAAAATAGAGGAATGTAGTGAATCTTCCACCTGTTGAAAAACTCAAAGTTTCATGCAGAAGTGATCCCTGGAGAAGATATAGGCACCACTGAAGGACCTGAGAGAGCAAAAGTCAACTTCCATGGCAAACAACCTGGTCAGGATGAAAGGTTGTTACTGAATCAGCCTCTCTGTTCTTTTTTTTATTATTGGTTGTTCAAAACCTTACAAATCTTTTGACATAACATATTCATACATTAGCATACATTAGCTTCAAGTGATTTATGAACTCCCATTTTTACCCCAGATACAGATTGAAGAATCACTTCGGTTACACATCCACATTTTTACATAATTCCATACTAGTAATTGTTGAATTCTGCTACCGTTCCTATCCTCTACTATCCCCCCTCCCCTCCCCTCGGATCTTCTCTGTCCACCCCATCTACTGTAATTCATTTCTCACCTTGTTTATTTTCCCATTCCATTCACAACCTCTAATATGTAATTTAGTATAACAATGAGGGTCTCCCTCCATTTCCATGCAATTCCCCTTTTCTCTCTCTTTGCCTCCCACCTCATGTCTCTGTTTAATGTTAATCTTTTCTTCCTGCTCTTCCTCCCTGCTCTATTCTTAGTTGCTCTCATTATATCAAAGAAGACATTTGGTATTTGTTTTTTAGGGATTGGCCAGCTTCACTAAGCATAATCTGCTCTAGTGCCACCCATTAGAATATGGACTCAAACAGTCCTGTTTGGAGAGCTGGTCCCGGGTGCCTATGGTTGATATACATTCTAACTTGTGAAAGTGTCACAGGACGTAGGGGCAGCCTCCATCTCATGGGACCCTTGGAAGCAACTGTTAGGACAAAGTTGTTGCTAAGGCAGTGACCTCATTCAGTTCCTGAAGGAAGTGACCTCACCTCACTTCCTTGGTGATGGAACTCTAAGAACTTGGGATGCAGGAAGACAGGCACCCAGAGCCTGTCCCAGTCCCAGTCCCAGTGGTCTCACTTGTTTGGATATACCAAGGACAGAGTCAGTCTTTCTTGGTACCTACTGATATGAGAATGGCCAAAAGCCAGAAAAGCTCTAAAGAGGGGCCTTTCCTGAGAAAGCAGATAGTGGTTCACCAGTGGCTCCTGACATCTTCACAGAGTTGGTTAAAGAGACCAGATCTGAGACAGGACAGGCCATTTCGGGGGAACATACTATAACCCACCAGTCAGAGGACACTCTGGATAGTCACAGACCTACTTTAGGGAAGGAGGTGCCTCTGTGGGTGTCGCTGTGTGTTTATGGATTTGCCTCATGTTCTGAGAATAGATAGAAAAGGCGGTTTGTTTGGTTTTGAGTGAACTGTTTCTAGTAAGTCATTTGACAACGCGAGTGTTTCTATGTCTGTGTATCCCACTGTGTCCATGGTTATAGACATTAGAAAAGATAATGCATCAATTGATGTGTCCTGTCTAGTAGAAAGCTTCCCATCATTTATTCTGCCAAATTGATGAATGGATTTTGGCTTGCCTTATCGATGGGCAACACGCGCTATCTTCCAAAGTTCGTGCGTTCTTCCTGAATTCTGGCCACTCTACAGAATAGGCTCATGGTTTTGTGTCCAATATATGTACCATTTCCAAACCCTGTTACATGGCCATGTACTGGATAGCTGAAGGGAATGGCGAGCATCTCAGAAAACTCAGATATCAGTGTGACCAATAAAGTCTCAGTGGAGAAACCCTGCTTTGCTTACCTATTGTTCTGTTGCCCTGAATGTCAGGAAGGTCTTTGTTTCAGGCCACCCCTTTGTGAAGCCTGAAGAAAACAGGTTTCAAATGGAAATGAATGGGCATCACCTGTGGCTCTTTGCTTAATTGCTTTGAAAAGGGATGTGTCTGAATCAGCCTCTTGGCCCTGTTTGAGGCAATGGCTTAGATTCTCACCACCTGATGTATCTTAAGAATGATCCCATGTGTGCATTCAAAACCAAAATGGCCAAAAGAGCAGTCATTGTGGATGAAGTCTCTCCCCTTCCTCTTTTAGGTTCCTGACCTCCATCAAGTGAGAATAGGGATCCTTTGGGTCAAATGATTTCTTCAAAGCCCTGCAGAAGCTAGCCGATATGTGCTTGGGTTTTATAATGACTCCAATTCACATAAAAAAATAAACCCCACAGTCAGTAGGCCTCAAATTGGAGAAGCAGAGAAGTATTAACAGCAGGCCTATTTGATCACTCCTAGTTCACAGGAAGTGTGTCCAGGCAACCCTGATTTTAGGCCATTAAGGGGCAAGGGAGATTATTTTGGAGACTGTCTTGTGTTTCGCCCCTCATGGAAACATCCAGCCAGAGGTTATGATGAGTGTCTATATGAAAGATCATGAGGGCCATGTGGGAGTGTTTTGGTTTTAATTGTGGCCATTTGTTTGGTGTTTGGAAGAGATGACTGGGTCCACCTTTACATGAACTCTGGTGTGATTCCCCTTAGAGACTGAGTTCTGGAACTGAACTCAGAGAATTATTGCCATGAATTGCGTTGGGATTTTCGGAGGCCATGCATGAGAGTCCCCCTTGAAAACTGAGATCTATGTGCAGGGTGGCTTTCAACAGAGCACTGGGAATCACAGCCAAGATATCACGTGATTTTATTCTGAAAGACTTGTCAGCCATATTTGAGAGTCGAAACACACATGGACCTCATTGTAGACCTCAATGGGACTGGCTTCATGTGACCATTTGGCCACTTTTTGAGAAGCCTTGCCTGTGAGAATTCTCCAAAGCTTTCATTGAAATGTGCTTCCTCTACATTTAATGGTTCTGGAGTGAATTTTAACCCACAGTGCCTCCAACATCATCATTGAAAAATGGCTACAAAAATACCATAAAATTTTTGAATTTCCCATGACCAGGTGGCAATGGAGGACCTTTGGATGTCCTGTTGCTGATCATGAGTATACCAGATAGTGCTTTGATTGACTCGGTTTCATGAAAATCGTGTAGAACAGAGATGCCAATAAGTTGGAGCCCGCTGAGTAGTGGGCCTAGAGCCGTGGTGGTCAGGTGTATGATAAAACATCTGTGGTGGGGCCTGTGGATCTTCCATTGGCTTCCAAATGGCTTGTGACTGACATGGTGCAGCAAGCAGTCCCTTCTATATAAAGGCATCTTGTAATACTGAGAGATTTCAGGGCAATGTTCAGAATCAAGTTGCTATGGTCAATGGGGCAATATATGTGGGCTAGAAGTATGTTTGGTGCATTCTCCTGCAGAAACTGACCCACCACATGTGACAGAACTCCCTCCAGCACTGTGACCCACTAGAACTCCTTGTATTTTTGAATCAAATAGCAAACTCCCAGTGTAGCAGCAAGAAACACCATGAAATTTGGAGGATGACCAAATGGCTTCACAGTCCACATGGGGAGACACTTAGTCCCCAGTGGTCACAGTTTACCTACAAAGAGCAAATTCAGCACTGCTGCCTCATCTTCACTGGAAAATAAGAAACCATGTCCTCCAGGTCACATAGATGTAGACCCAGCTTTGATGGTCTCACTACAAATGAAGCTAAAGCTCCAGAAAACAACATATTTTTCAGGTGCCCAACCTCAGAGGCAGTTCTTCAAGAAGTCTTTAGGCCAGCAGAGCCTCATGTTTGTGGAGTGTTCACCCTATCCCTTACTTTTGGGAACTCCTCTACCACCTCCAGTGTTGTGAACTACTGAGCATATTCCATTCCAGATATGTATTCACAGATTTTCTAACACTTCTCCTCTAATTGTGTCTTACTTGGGGCAAAAGTAATGTCAAGCCATAGTTCTTGATGAGAGTGGGAACATTTTTGTGTAGCACATATTTGCATACACATTGGATTCATTTTCCAATTTTCCATTTGAAATACTGAATCCCTGACACTAACCCCTACCCTACTAGACTCTGACTACTAATCGTAATATAATGGAAAATAATAACCCAATCATAATAGAAATACAAGCAGTTAAGAGGAGGCATGTTTGGTATTCTTGGACTTGCCTTTTGCATTATATAGGGTAGGAGTTATAAATCTAGTCAATTTTTTTGTTGAAATAGTTCTCCATGTGTTTTTAAAGTTAACAAACATGTGAATTTATGTCTCCCTTTCTCTGTAGCCTAGTCAGCAAATGTATTTTTATATGCATATATAGAATCCTACCTAGTATTACACGTACATTTTTGTGAGGTGGCTGACTTGGCAGATACAAATTGTGAGAAGATATCACTCCTCCTAAATGCTGTTGAAACTGAAAATTCAACCTATGGCTGAGCCTCCTATTTGAACAACATTATACATAAATCCATGTTCAGTAAAATTAATATTTTTGGATCTCTGGATGATATGTATTTCACGATAAATTTCCGTTGGCATACATAATGCTACATTGTAATGTCTCTCTGTGTATATATATATATATATATATATATATATATATACTCTCAAGATTTTTCAAAATATGAAATATATGTGCCTTATTGTGCACTCCCCAAATTCATTCATATAATGAATGTGGATTTATAATCAACTTTTCAAAAGATAATTCTCAGAAATATTCATCAACCTGAATTACATATTGGTTGCCTAGTACTGAAAACTATCTTCAGTAAATGGTGCATACAAAACATAATATTTCGACATTGCAAGTTGGCCGCGAATAGAGTGCATCACACCCAGTGTACCACGCCACATTGCAGGTGAATAACGAGTTAAAATGACAAAAGACTATCTTGTTAGGATCTTATAGAAAAATGGGTGTGCACCGAAACCTAAAAGAATGATTTCCACCAACGAGGTCCGGTAATTGAGTCTCAAACGTGAGCTGAATATGCAACCGGAGATCCGGGCTTACTGATCCGTGCGGCCCGCCCCGTGGCTACAGACGTCGGGGCACCACCGAGAAGCGACTAGCATCCAGGGAGAAACGTTGCTGCAGATTCTGTGGAATCCTGCCGGCTGACCCCCCACTGAGCCCCAGGCGGAGTTCGGGATCTCAGTCAGGGAAGGAAGCGCTACAGTTCTATCCCCCACAACGGAAACTCCACCAAGGAAACCAACGGCAACCATCTTGGAGAGCTGAAGTAACCACCGCCAGTCTCTGACAGATTGCAACAATAAAACAGTTGTGTGTTTTCCGCTCATCTCCCATACAGTAGGATATTTGCATAAAATCTTTCCTAAGCTTTCCAGGGGAGGGATTATCAGAGAGAGCCTGAATAAAGATGGGGGGGGAAACTAGAGGCACCTGACCTTCTACTCCCCCTCCCATCAGTGGTGAAAACAAAATCTGTCTAGCCAGCGATGGGGAAGGGGCAAACGGAAAAAAAAAAAAAACAATAGAGTGCTGGGGTTCCCAATAGACACAATCCACACCCAAGAAACGGCAGGCCAGAGTACAGTTTGAGCTGCCGAGGGCATTACTCAGGGGAAAACTGGTGTAGCAAGAGAAACCAGGACTAGCAGGAGAAACCAGGGGACTAGAGGCCAGGCCCGCGTGACTGGGCGCCTGGAGAACGCTCGCCCGCCGGCAACAGCCGGCCCGCTGCAGGTGCGACTGGACGGCTGGAGACCGCCTGCCCACCAGCGACCAATCACCTGCCATATGCCTGCCCTAATGGGTGGCTAGAGATCGCACAACCGCCGGTGACAGCCCACCCGCTGACTGCGTGACTGGACAGCTTGTGACAGCCTGCACCCCCGCGACCAGGAGCTGAAAACAAACAGAGACAGTACAGTCCCACACCCCCATGCGAACACCCGGGCAAAGAGCCTGGGGCCCACCATAGCAGAGAGGTGACATCACTGGAGCTCGGCCGTCGGAATTCCTTCCCAGTGGAATCCACTTTAGCATGCACAGTCTACCAACACAAAGGAGCTACAATAGAGATATATAAAACCAAAACAAATATATAGAAGAGAGCAGAAACACAGCAATCAAACGGAGCTGGAAAGTAATGTGAACTTCATGAAAAAACAAGGGAAAAAGGTGTACAAATAATGCCGGACAACTTAATTCTACAGGAGGACCTAGAATCATCAGAAACAGGGATAGGGAAAAAACTCAATGCATCCCTAACTCAGATGGAAAGAAATATTAGAGAAGACATGAGGCAGCAAGTCCAAGCAATAAAAGAATATTTTGAAAATGAATTAAACAAACAAATTTAAATGGCAAAGAAGGAGCTTTACCAAAAGACAGAGTTCTTAAAAAAATCAAACAGTAATCCTAGGAATGCAGAAAAATATAAACCACATTAAAAACTCAAACGAGAATATTGTAAATAGACTAGATTAAGTAGAAGTCAGAAGATCAGATAATGAAGACAAAGTTTATCAACTTGAAAAGAATATAGTCAACACAGAAAAGATGCTTATATCCCATGAGCAATCTATTTAAGAGATATGGGATG
Organism: Callospermophilus lateralis; assembly: GCF_048772815.1. NCBI lineage: Eukaryota > Metazoa > Chordata > Mammalia > Rodentia > Sciuridae > Callospermophilus > Callospermophilus lateralis. The sequence goes on along the minus strand of NW_027512278.1, from coordinate 461,334 downwards.
TCATAAAAAAACAAATTTGAGAGTCATCAGGATAGAAGAAGGCATAGAGATTCAAACCAAAGGAATGGACAACATATTAAATGAAATAATTCTAGAAAACTTCCCAGAGATAAAAGATGGAATGGATTGCCAAATCCTTGAAGCCTACATGACCTCAAACATTCAAAACCATAATAGACCAACTCCAAGACATAGAATTATCAAGATAGCTAACATACAGAACAAGGAGAGAATATTAAAAGCTAAAAGAGAAATGAGGCAGATTACATTCTGGGGTAAACCAATTAGGTTAACGACTGAATTTTCATCACAAACTTTGAAAGCGAGTAGATCCTGGAACAATGTATTTCAAACGCTGAAAAATAATGGATTCCAACCAAGAGTACTGTATCCATCAAAATTAAGTTTGGGATTTGACAATGAAATTAGTGTCTTTCACGATAAACAAAAGCTAAAAGAATTTGCAGAAAGAACACCAGCACTGCAAAGCATTTGAGCAAAATACTAGAAGAAGAGGAATTGAAAAATAGTGCCCCAAACTAACAGCAGGAGGTATCTCAGTAAAGGGGGAGAAAAATAACCAAAAAGTAAAAACTAGCCAAACTAAAAATAAATAAATAAATAAACATGAATGAAAGTAAAAATCATATTTCAATTGTAACCTTAAATGTTAATGGCATAAACTCACCAATCAAGAGACATAGGTTAGTAACCTGAATCAAAAAAACAAATCCTACAGTCTGCTGCCTTCAGGAGACTCATATGATAGGTAAAGACATACACAGGCTGAAAGTAAAAGGTTGGGATAAATCATACCACTCACATGGCCCTCGGAAGCAAGCAGGAGTAGCCATACTCATATCAAATAAAATCAATTTCAAACCTATGTTAATAAAAAGGGATAACAAAGGACACTATGTACTGTTAAAAGGAACCATCCACCAACAAGACATAACAATTATCAATTTGTATGCACCAAACAATTGAGCTGCAACGCTCATGAAACAAACTCTCCTCAAGTTCAAGAGTCAAATAGACTACAACACAATAACTACGGGTGACTTCAACACACTGATCTCGCCATTAGAAAGATCCTCTAGACAAAAACTGAATAAAGAAACTATGGAATTCAACAGCACAATAAATAACCTAGGCTTAACCAACATATATAGAATATATCAACCATCCTCAAGTGGATACACGTTCTTCTCAGCAACACAAGGATCCTACTCAAAGATAGTTCATATATTATGCCATAGGGCAACCCTTAGTAAATATAAAGGCTTGGAGATAATACCATGCACCATATCTGATCATATTGGAATGAAACTGGAAATAAATGATAAAAGAAGGAAGGAAAAATCCTACATCATATGGAAAAATGAACAATATTCTACTGAATGATCAATGGGTTACAGAAGACATAGAGGAGGATATAAAAAATTCTTATAGACAAATGACAATACAGACACAACATACTGGAATCTATGGGACACAATGAAAGCAGTTTTAAGAGGGAAATTCATTTCTTGGAGTTCTTTCCTCAAAAAAATAAAATAAAATAAAATAAATGAACTCACACTACACTTCAAAAACCTAGAAAAAGAAAAGAAAAACAACAGCAAATGTAGTAGAAGACAAGAAATAATTAAAATTAGAGCAGAAATCAACGAAATTGAAACAAAAAAAAACATTGAAAAAATTGATAAAACTAAAGGTTGGTTCTTTGAAAACATAAATAAGATCGACAGGCCCTTAGCCATGCTAACAAAGAGAAGAAGAATGAGAACTCAAATTACTAACATACGGCATGAAAAAGGCATTATCATAACAGACACTACAGAAATACAGAAGATAATTAGAAAGTATTTTGAAACCCTATATTCAAATGAAATAGAAGATAGTGAAGATATCAATAAATTTCTTAAGTCATACGATGTGACAAGATTGAGTCAGGAAGACACACACAATTTAAACAGACCAATAACAAAGGAAGAAATACAAGAAGCCATCAAAAGACTACGAACCAAAAAAAGCCCTGGAGCGGATGGGTATAGAGCGGAGCTCTACAAAACCTTAAAAGAAGAATTAATACCAATACTTTTCAAGCTATTTCAAGAAATAGAAAATGAAGGTGCTCTTTCAAATTCATTCTATGAGGCCAAAATCACCCTGATACCGAAACCAGACAAAAACACTTCAAAGAAACAAAACTACAGACCAATATCTCTAATAAACTAGGATGCAAAAATTCTCAATAAAATCCTGTTGAATGTAATACAAAAGCATATCAAAAAATTGTGCACCATGATCAAGTAGGATTCATCCCAGGGATGCAAGGCTAGTTCAATATACGGAAATCCATAAATGCTATTCACCACATCAATAGACTTAAAGACAAGAACCATATGATCATCTTGATAGATGCAGAAAAAACATTCGACAAAGTTCAGCCTCCCTTTATGTTCAAAACACTAGAAAAACTAGGGATAACAGGAACTTACCTCAACATTGTAAAAGCTATATATGCTAAACCTCAGGCTAGCATCATCGTAAATGGAGAAAAACTGAAGGCATTCCCTCTAAAATCTGGAACAAGACAGGGATGCCCTCTATCACCACTTCTATTCGATTTAGTTCTTGAAATACTAGCCAGAGCAATTAGACAGACAAAAGAAATTAAAGACATGAAAATAGGAAAAGAAGAACTTAAATTATCGCTATTTTCAGATGACATGATAATATATTTAACAGACTCAAAAGGGTCTACAAACAACTGCTAGAGTTAATAAATGAATTCAGCAAAGTGGCAAGATATAAAGTCAACACGCATTAATCAAAGGCATTCCTGTATATCAGCAGAAAAACTTCTGAAATTGAAATGAGGAAAACCACTCCATTCACTATATCCACAAAGAATATAAGATACTTGGGAATCATCCTAACGAAAGAGGTGAAAGATTTATATAATGAAACCTACAGAACCCTAAAGAGAGAGATAGAAAAAGATCTTAGAAGATGGAAAAATGTACTTTGTTCATGGATAGGCAGAACTAAGATCATCAAAATGTTGATATTACCCAAAGTTCTCTACAGGTTTAAATCGGTGCCAATAAAAATCCCAATGGCATTTATTGTAGAAATGATAAAGCAATCATGAAATTCATATGGAAAAACAAAAGACCCTGAATACCAAAAGCAATTCTAAGCAGGAAGTGTGAATCTGGAGGTATAGCGATACAAGAGTTCAAACTGTACTACAAAGCAATAGTAATAAAAACATCGTGGTACTGGTACCAAAACAGGCAGCTGGACCAATGGTATAGAATAGAGGACACAGAAACCAATCCACAAAATTACAACTTTCTTATATTTGATAAAGGGGCTAAAAACATGCAATGGAGGAAAGATAGCATCTTCAACAAATGGTGCTGGGAAAATTGGAAATCCATATGCAACAAAATGAAACTGAATCCCTTTCTCTCACCATGCAAAAAGTTAACTCAAAATGGATCCAGGAGCTAGATATCAAATCAGAGACACTGCGTCTAATAGAAGAAAAAGTTGGCTACAATCTACATACTGTGGGGTCGGGCTCCACATTCTTTAATAGGATGCCCATAGCCAAAGAGTTAATAACAAGAATAAACAAATGGGACTCACTTAAACTAATTTTTTTTTTCAGCAAGAGAAACAATAAGAGAGGTAAATAGAGAGCCTACATCCTGGGAACAAATTTTTACCCCTCACACTTCAGATAGAGCCCTAATATCCAGAATATACAAAGAACTCAAAAAAATTAAACAATAAGATAACAAATAACCCAATCAACAAATGGGCCAAGGACCTGAACAGACACTTCACAGAGGAGGACATTCAATCAATGAACAAGTACATGAAAAAATGCTCACTATCTCTAGCAGTCAGAGAAATGCAAATCAAAACCACCCTATGATACCATCTCACTCCAGTAAGATCGGCAGCCATTATGAAGTCAAACAAAATAAGTGTTGGTGAGAATGTGGGGAAAAGGGTACACTTGTACACTGCTGGTGGGACTGCAAATTGGTGAGGCCAATTTGGAAAGTACTATGGTGATACCTGGGAAAGCTGGGAATGGATCCACCATTTGACCCAGCTATCACCCTTCTCGAACTATTTCCTGAGGATCTTAAAAGAGCGTACTGTAGAGATACTGCCACATCAATGATCATAGCTGCACAATTCACAATAGCTAGACTGTGGAACCAACCTAGATGCCCTTCAATAAATGAATGGATAAAAAAAATGTGGCTTTTATACAAAATGGAGTATTACTCTTCATTAAAAAATGACAAAATCATAGAATTTGCATGGAAATGGATGGCATTAGAGCAGATTATGCTAGGCGAAGCTAGCCAATCCTTAAAAAAACAAATGCCAAATGTCTTCTTTGATATCAAAAGAGCAACTAAGAACAGAACATCGAGGAAGAGCATGAGGAAAAGTTTATCATTAAACAAAGACGAGTTGGGGGAGAGAAAGGGAGAGAGAAGGGAAAGCATATGGAAATAGTAGGAGACCCTCAATGTTACACAAAATTACATATAAGAGGATTTGAGGGGAAATGGGGGGGAAACAATGGAGAGAATTGAACAACAGCAGATGAGGTAGAGAGGGAAGATGGGAGGGGAGGGGAGGGGGGATAGTGGGGGATAGGAAAGGTCGCAGAATACAACAGTCACTAATATGCTATTGTTCAAAAATGTGAATGTGTAACCAATGTGATTCTGAAATTCATATTTGTGGAAAAAATGGGAGTTCATAACCCATTTGAGTCAAATGTATCAAAGATGATATATCATGAGCTTTGTAATGTTTGGAACAACCAATAGAAATAAATAAATAAATAACGGTTTAAAATTGAGTGGGAAGAAATCAGCTAAAAATGGGTTGAGATGCATTCATTTTGCTAAGCAGAAACTTTGTTTCGTTTAGTTGTAACTATCACAAATTTATTTTACCAGGAAATTGGCTTTTGAAAATGCACATAAATTGAGATTAAAGGATAATTCACCTACCTTCATGAAAAATTCATAGCATTTTCTATATTTTTCATATTTCATTTTTTTTTTCGTGAATATTTTGTCATGGACCAGGTCTAGTCTTAGGCTATTCTTCCAGAATACTACCTCATCTGACAAATTCGTACAATGTGTTGGATTGTTGTTTTCACCTTTTATTTAATAGTTTCTAGCTGATAATGTGCATTTTCTTTATCTTTATTTGCACATATATACCCAACAATATCTTTGCATTTTATGTTTTACTGGGGAAGAGACTCATCAAAAGCTCTTTGTTATATGTATCAACAATCAGACATTTAGAGCACACAATTATTCTTAATTTTGCATGAAAATATCTTTGTACTATTTTCTTATACAGATTTAGAATTATTAATAATGTCCCTACTGTAATAAGTAATTATTTACAAGAAGAATTAAACAATTGACTTTATATCAATTATGAATATGAAAAGTACTAAAATAAGCATTTGGCAATTAATACACAATTGATAGAAATTGAAATCACAAGAAAGCCTTTAAAATGTCAGTGCATATGGTCCTTAAATAATAGGTTATTCAAAAAACTTTTTCTAATTCATAAGATTTAATATGCCGTATTATAGCTTAATGTGATATAAAACCTTAAATTATCAGTATTGATAAAAAGAATGATACCTGTTTATTTAAATATGTTTATTTGATTTTCACTGTAAGATGTTAATTCTGGAAGGCTTGAGAATTAAGAAAGTTTTGGTCTATATTATTTTTAACAGGCTAATCAAAGTACTTTTAAATGTATATGTATGTATATATATATAATATGTAATGCATATGCATGAATATAGATACATATGTATAAAAATTTATTTTAATATATCTATCAGGTGATTATAATTATTAAATTTTCTCAAGAAAAGAACAATGACTATAAAAAACAGTCTTAAATTTAAATTTCATAGCATACTACTGTTTGTAATGACATGAGAGAAAAACAGATATGAAAGGAAAACGAAAAAGCAAGAGAGAGAAGGGGGAAAATGAGGAAGAAAGTGAGTAAAGATGAGGGAGAGGCATGTTCGATTTAAAGATAAAAGTGGAGGGGCTGGGTTTGTGGTTCAGTGGTAACATGCTTTTCTAGCATGTGTGGGACACTGGGTTCTATTCTAAGCACCACATACAAATAAACAAAATGAAGGTCAATAACAACTGAAAAAATTAAAAATAAAAAAGTAGAAATATTACCAAAACTCCAAGCTTTTATGAATGTTAAATTAAAAAAATTATGTTACATAGCCTTATGTAATTTCTAGACTATCCAAAAGAGTCATTAAATGTTAGATTATTAGTGCGATAACTAAAAATCCATTGCTCTTTCCTCAACATTCTGTGGCATGCTAGTGGTAAAATAAATTCTATTATAACACCAAAAAAAAAATCTAATATTTCTATAGTAACTGACCCAGTTTAATATCAAGGCTAGTAGATTCCTATGGGACATGATGTGTATTTTGACATTCATTTTTATTCAACACTGGAACATTACTATTTCTTTAGTTTATGCACATCATAAGATATATATTTCATCCACAAGTTCGCTAATTTATACGCATTTGTTTCACTTTCAGTCACTTCCTGCTTCAGAACACATGTATTTCTCTATGTTTCTTGACTGCTCTTTTCATGAGACTTCTTTCCAAACTCATTATTTTCGATTTCCATTATCACATTTGAAGCAAAACTCATACACCCGTCATGATAAACCAAACCCTAGTATTACCATTAGATGTACAACTAGCTGGAATGAATGATTGTATATCAATATAAGATTTCTTACTTAGTTTCAGATATCAATTAAATCCATTATTTAAAGTGGAACCAGTTATATTATTTATTCACAGTATGGTCTTTTCATGCATTATCTCTATATTCATAGACACAGGATACACCTCTTTGTACCCCCAATACTAATTTATACGTCTTCAAAATATTTCTCCCAGAAATGGTGGAAGAAATGCACATGTCACCTGATTTACATATACATTTTATCACAGTAATATTCTGGACACAAAACGCAAAGGTGACACTTATGATTTTACCAAACCTAAATGGAAAGTGAACATGGATTACTAAAAACTTCCATGTCCAGTTTGCCTAATGCTCTCAAATGTGAATCCTATTCTTGACTACATATTTGTTTCTTCCTAAGATTATATATTCAACCTCAAGCCCGTTGAAAATGTCTAATCTTATCACTCACTTTTTCATTTGCCTGATTTCCTAATGTCTCTATTGATATCTGCTTTCCTACATATTTTCCCCAGCTTATCATTGTGACTGACTCTTCACATGTGCTCACATTTACATTCAATCTCTACCAGAAACCCTATTGCAATAGAACTTTTGGTCCAAATCCTATACTCACTCTTAGTTCTAAACCTACAGACTATCTTTCTAATAATACCGACTATCCCTTCTTGACTAGAAGTTCTCTTTGACATTCCATCATTCAAGGTACAAAGTCCTATGCCATTGAACATTGATTTATCTGAGACATTTCTGCAGAACATAATTCAAAGCTAAGTATCCCAATCAAGGGCCCAATGCCCTTCTGGGCTTCAAATCTTACCTAGATTTCTGTTTTCATTCTTATATTTCACTTTTACATTCTTGTAAATATTACAGGTTCCCAATACCATTATTCATGCCGTGGAATGTTTCTTAACCCAAATTGAACTTTTATTAACCGTAACCATACACTCTTCCCTGAATCAAACTTTACAGAAGAGCAGGGACAGAGTTGCTTTTACAATACAGGAATGTAGGGGTTCTTAAACCTGCTGAGATCCTCAAAGGTCCATGCAGAAATGATCCCTGGAGAAGACGTAGGCAGCTATGAAGGAGTTGAGAGAGCAAAAGTCATCTTGCATGGCAAACCCCCTTGTCAGGATGAAGGAATGTGTCTGAATCAGTCTCTCTATCTAAATGTAGAGAAGATGGACTAAACCAGTCCTGTGTGGGGAGATGTTCCCAGGCGCCTATGTTTGTTATACCATTCTATCTTGTGAACTTGTCACCGAAAGTAGGGGCAGCCTCTATCTCATGGGACCCTTGGAAGCAAATGTTAAAACAAAGTGATTGCCAAGGTAGTGACCTCATACATTTCCTGAAGAAAGTGACCTACCTCACTTCCTTGGTGATGTAACTCTCTGAACTTGGGATCCAAGATGCCAGGCTGCCAGAGCCAGTCCCAGTCCCAATCCCAGTGGGCTCACTTGTTTGGATGTACCAAGGACAGAGTCAGTATTTCTTGGTATCTACTAATATGAGGATTGCCAAATGCCAGGACAGATCTGAAGAGGGGCCTTTCCTGAGAAAGCAGGTAGTGGCTCACCGCTGGCTCCTGAGAACTTCACAGAGTTTGCAAAGGAGACAGATCTGGGACAGGACAGGACATTTCATTGGAACATAATACGGCCCAACAGACAGAGGACACTCCAGATAGTCAGAGACCTACTTGCAGGAAGGAGATGCCTTTGTGAGTGTGAGTGTCAGTTTGTGGTTTTGTCTCATGTTCTGAGAATAGGTAGGAAAGACAGTTTGTTTGGTTTGGAATGGACTGTTTCTAGTAAGTCTTTTGACAAGGTGAGTGATTCTATGCCTGTGTATCCCACTGTGTCCGTGGTTGTAGACATTAGAAAAGAGAATGCATCAATGGATATGTCTTGTCTTGTAGAAAGCTTCCCAGCATTCATCCTGCCCAATTTATGAATGAACTGCAGCTTGCCTTATGGAGGGACAACACCTACTATCTTCCTAAGTTTCTGTTTTCTTCCTGAATTCTGGCAACTCTGCAGAATAGGCTCATGGTTTTGTGTCCAAGATATGTACCACCTCCAAGCTCTGTTACATGGCCATGTACTGGATAGCGGTAAGGAATGGCGAGCATCTCAGAAAACTCAGATATCAGTGTGACCAGGAAATTCTCAGTGGAGAAACCCTGCTTTGGGCCATTCTCTTACCTATGTTTCTGTTGCCCTGAATGTCAGGAAGGTCTTTTCCTCAGGCCACCCCTTTGTGAAGCCTGAAGAAAACAGTTTTCAAATGAAAATGAATGGTCATCACCTGTGGCTCTTTGCTTAGTTTCTTTGGAAATGGATGTGTCTTAATCAGCCTCTTGGACATGTGTGAGGTTGTGGCTTAGATTCTCAGCACCTGATGGATCTAAAGAAAGATCCCATGTGTGCATCCAAACCAAAATGGCAAAAAGATCAGTTATGGTGGATGAAGTATCTTGCCTTCCTTTGTTATGTTCCTGACCTACATCAAGTGAGAATAGGGATCATTTGGTTCAAATGAAATCTTCAAAGCCCTAAAGAAGTGCTTGGGTTTTCTCATTATTCCAAATCACATAAAGAATCTATACCTGACAGGCAGTAGGCTTCAAAATGGAGAAGCAGAGCAGTATTAACTGCAGTCCTATTTTATCACTCCTGGTTCAAATGCAGGGTGTCCAGGCCCCCATGACTTTAGGCAAATGAGGGGTAAGAGAGCTTATTTTGGACACTAACACATACCCCACTAGACTCTGACTACTAATCCTAACATGATGGAGAATAATAACCAAAACAGAATAGAAATACAAGCAGTTCAGAGGAGTCATGTTGTATAATTGGACTTGCCTTTTGCAATATATAGGCTAGGAATTATAAATCTACTCAATTTTTAATTAAAACAGTTCTCCATGTGTTTTTAAAGTTAACAAATATGTGAATTCCTCTCTCCCTTTCTCTGTGGCCTATTCAGCACATGTGTTTTTATATGCACATATAGAATCCTACCTGGTATCACATGTATATACTTGAGAGGTTGCTGACTTGGCAGATGCAAATTGTGAGAAGAGATCACTCCTCTTAATGCTGTTGGAACTGAAAATTCAAACTATTGGTGACCTTTCTAGCTGAACAAAATTATATATAAATCCATGTTCAGTAAAAAGTATATTTTGGGATGTGTGGATTATATATATTTCGTAATAAATTTTGATTGGCATATATATTGCTACTTTTTAATGTCTGTGTGAGTGTGTGTGTGTGTATATATATATAGGCATATGTATATATATGTATCTATCTATATATATATATATATCTATATATATCTATATCTATATCTATATCTATATATATATATATACACACTCTCCAGATTTTTGAAAATATGAAATATATGTGTCTTATTATACACTCCCAAAATTTATTCATGTTCATGTATGTGGATTTATTATCAACTTTTCACAAGATTATTCTCAGAAATATTCATCCACCTGAAATACATATTTGTTTCCTAGTACTGAAAACTAACTTCAGTGAATGATGCATACAAATCCTAATATTTCTACAGTTACTGACCAAGTTTAACATCAATGCAAGTAGATTCCTATGGGACATGATATGTATTTTGACGTTCATTTGTATTCAACACTGGTACATTACTATTTCTTCAGTTTATGCACATCATGGGATATATATTTCATCCACAAGTTCGCTAATTTATATCAATTTGTTTCACTTTCAATTACTTCCTGCTTCAGAACACACGTATTCCTCCATGTTTCTTGACTAGTCTCTTCATGAGACTTCTTTACAAACACATTATTTTCGATTTCCATAATTACTTTTGAAGCAAAACTCACACACCCTTAATGACAAACCATAACCCTCATATTACCATTAGATGTATAACTGATAGGAATGAATGACTGTGTATCAATATAAGATTTCTTGTAAATTTTAAGATATCAATTTAATCCATTATTTAAAGTGGAATCAGTTATATTATTTATTCACAGTATCATCTATTCATGCATTATCTCTATATTCATACACACAGGGTACACCTCTTTGTACCCGCAATACTAATTTATACATCTTCAAAATATTGCTCCCTGAAATGGTGGAAAAAATACTTATGTCACCTGATCTACCTATACATTTTAACACAGTACTATTTTGGATACAAAATGCAAAGATCACACATATGTTTGTACAAAAGCCTAAATTGAATGGGAGCATGGATTACTAAAAACATTGATGTCTAGGTTGCCTAATTCTCTCAAATGTCCATCCTATTGGTGACTACATATTTGTTTCTTCGAAGATTATATAGTCAACATCAACCCTGTTAAAATGTCTAATCCTATCACTCACTTTATACTTTGCCTGATTTCCTACTGTCTCTATTGATGTTTCCTTTCCTACATATTTTCCCCAGTTTACCTATGTGACTGACTCTTCACATGTGCTGACATTGACCTTCATTCTATTACCGAAACCCTATTGATAAAGAACTTTTGGTCCATATCCTGTACTCACACTTCTTGCAAAACCTACCGACTATCTTCCTAATCCTATGGACTATCCCTGTTTGAGTGGATGTTCTTTTCTACAATCTATCATCCAAGGTACAAGGTCCTATGTCATTGATAATCAATTTATCTGAGACATCACTGCAGAACGTAATTCAAAGCTAAGTATCCAAATCAAAGGCCCAATGCCAATATGGATTTTAAATCTTACTACATTTCTGTTTTCATACATATTTTTCAACTCTATGTTCTTATATATATCACAGATTCCCAATACCATTATTCATCCAGCAAAATGATTCCTAACCCAAAACAAACATGTAATTAACCCTAACCATAAACTGTTCCCTCAATCTACATTTACAAAAGAGCAGGGACAGAGTTGGTCTTACAATACAGGAAAGTAGGGGATTGTCCACCTGCTGAGAACCTCAAAGGTCCATGCAGAATTGATCCCTGGAGAAGATGTAGGCAGGTATGAAGGTCCTGAGAGATCAAAAGTCATCTTCCATGCCAAACAAACTGGTCAGGATGAAGGCTTTTGTCTGAATCAGCCTCTCTCTTCTTAATCTAGAGAAGATGGACCAAATGAGGCCTGTGTGGAGAGCTGTTCCCAGGTGCCTATGGTTGATATACCATTCTAACTTGTGAAAGTGTCACAGAAATACGGTCAGCCTACATGTCATGGGACACTTGGATGCATGTGTTAGGACAAACTGGTTGCCAAGGCAGTAACCTCATTCAGTTCCTGAAAGAAGTTACCTCACCTCACTTTTTTGTTCATGGCACTTTCTGAACTTGGGATCCAGGAAGCCAGGCACCTAGAGCCTGTCTCAGTCCCAGACCCAGTGGTCTCACTTGTTTGATATAACAAGGACAGAGTCAGTCTTTCTTGGTATCTACTGATGTGAGAATGGACAAATGACAGGAAAGCTCTTAAGAGGGGCCTTTCCTGAGAAAGAAGGCAGTGGCTAACTGCTGGCTCCTGACAACTTCACAGAATTGGCCATGGACACCAGATGTGAGATAGGAGAGGCCATTTCAGGGGAACATAGTATGGCCTATCAGTCAGAGGACACTCCGGATAGTCACAAACCTACTTGGAGGAAGGAGGTGCTTATCTGGCTGGGGTTGTGGGTTTGTGGTTTTTTTCTCATGCTCTGAGAATATGTCTGAAAGGCGGTTTGTTTGGTTTGGAGTAAAGTGTTTCCAGAAAGTCGTATGAAAAGGCGAGTGTTTCTATGTCTGTGTATCTCACTGTGTCAGTGGTTGTAGACATTAGCAAAGAGAATGCATCAATGGATGAGTCTTGTCTAGTAGAAAGCTTCCCAGCATTCATCCTTCCCAATTTATGAATGGACTGTGGCTTGCCTTATGGACCGGCAACACCTGCTATCTTCCTAAGTTACTGTTTGCTTCCTGAATTCTGGCCACTCTCCAGAATAGGCTCATGGTTTTGTGTCCAAGATATGTACCACCTCCAAGCTCTGTGACACGGCCATGTGTTGGTTAAATGAAGGGCATGGCGAGCATCTCAGAAAACTCAGATATCAGTGTGACCAGTAAAGACTCAGTGGAGAAACCATGCTTGGGGCCTTTTCCTTACCTAATGTTCTGTTGCCCTGAATGTCAGGAAAGTCTTTGCCTCAGGCCACCCTTTTTGAAGCCTGAAGAAAAGTTTTCAACTGCAAATGAAGGGGCATCAACTGTGGCTCTTTGCTTAATTGCTTTGGAAAGGGATATGTCTTAATCAGCCTCTTGGCCTTGTGTAATTCTGTGGCTTAGATTCTCTGCACCTGATGGATCTAAAGAGAGATCCCATCTATGAATCCAAAAGCAAAATGTCCAAAAGAGCAATCATTGTGGATGAAGTCTCTCTCCTTCCGTGGTAAGGTTCCTGACCACCATTAAGTGAGAATAGGCCTCCTTTGGGTCAAATAAGTTCTTCAAAGCCCTGCAGATTCTAGCCCATAGGTGATTGGGTTTTCTCATGACTCCAATTCACATGAAGAATCTAAATCCCACCATCAGTAGGCCTCAAATTTAAGAAGCAGAGCAAAATAAACGGCAGGCCTATTTGATGACTCTTAGTTCACAGGAAGGGTGTCCAGGCCACCCTGACTTTAGGCAAATGAGAGGCAAGGAAGCTTATTTTGGACACTGTCTTGGGCTGCACTCCTCACGGAAACCTCCAGCCAGAGGTTATGATGAGTGTCTGTATGGAAGAAAATGAGGGCCATGTGGGAGTGTTTTGGTTTTAATTGTAGTCATTTTTGTGGCGGTTAGTAGAGATTACATGGTCCACCTTGGCTTGAACTTTGGTGGGATTCTGCATAAAGACTGAGTTCTTGTACTGAACTCAGAGAAGTATTGCCATGAATAGTGTTGGAATTTTAGGAGGCCACGCATGAGAGTCGCCCTTGGAAACTGAGATCTAGGCCCAGGGTAATTATTCACAGAGCACTGGAAATCTCAGCCAGGATATCACATGATTTTGTTTGAAAAACTTGGCAACCATTGTTGAGAGTCAAAACACACATGGACCTCACATTGTAGACCTCAATGTTCCTGAATTCATGTGACCTTTTGGCCACTCTTTGGGAAGTCTTTCCTGTGAGAGATCTCCAGATATTTCATTGAAATGAGCTTCCTCGCCATTTAATAGTTCCAGAATGCCTCCAACTTCATCCTTGAAAAATGGCTAGGTCAATATATGATGAAATTTTTAAAATTCCCATGACAAGTTGGCACTGGAGATTCTTTGGATATCCTGTGGCCGATCATAAGAATAACAGTCAGTGCCTTGATTGACTGGTTTTCATAAAAATTGTGCAGAACAGTGATGCCAGGAAGTTGGAGCCTGCTGAGGAGTGGGCCTAGAGCATTGGTGGGCAGGTGTTTGATAAAACATCTGCGGTGTGTTCATGTGGACCTGCCTTTGGCTTCCAAATGGCTTGTGACTGATGTGGTGCAGCCAGCAGTCCCTTCAATGTAAAGGCATCTTGTTATATGCAGAGGTTTTAGGGAAATATTTAGAATCAGGTTGCTATAGTCAAGGGGGCAACTATGTGGGATATAAGCCTGTTAGGTGCATTCTCCTGCAGACCCTGACCCACCACACGTGATAGAACCCCCTCACGCACAGAGTAACAGTTGAATTCTTTGTATTTCTTGAAGCAAATACCAAAATCCCAGTGCAGCAACAAGAAACACCACGAAAAGTGGAGAATGACCAAATAGCTTCACAGGCCCATGTGGATACACTTAGCCCCTCGTGTCCACAGTTTACCTACAAAGAGAGTATTCAGCACTGCTGACTCATGTTCAGGGAAAATAAGAAACCATGTCCTCCAGGTCACATAGATGAAGACGCTGATTTGATGGTCTCACTACAAACGAAGCTGAAGCTCCCGACAACAACATATATTTCAAGTGCCCACCCTCAGAGGCAGTTTCTCAAGAAGTCTTTACGCCAGCAGAGCTCCATGTTTTTGGAATGATTACACTGTCCCTTACTTTTGGAATCTCCTCTACCTCCTCCAAGGTTGTGAACTCCTGAGCATATTCCATTCCAGATATTTATTCACAGATTTTCTAACTCTTCTCTTCTAATTGTGTCTTACTCTGCGCGATTGTAATGTCAAGGCATTGTTCTGGATGAGAGTGGGAAGATTTTTGTGTACCACATATTTACATACACTTTGGATTCATTTTCCAATTTTCCTTTCAAAATACTGAATACCTCACACTAACACTTACCCTACTAGACTCTGACAACTAATCCTAATAAGATGGAGAAAAATAAACCAAAAAAAATAGAAATACAAGCAGTTCAGAGAAGGCATGGTGTATAGTGGAATTGCCTTTTGCATTATTTAGGGTAGGAGTTATAAATCTAGTCAATTATTTGTTAAAATATTTCTCCATGTGTTTTAAAGTTAACAAATATGTGAATTCCTGTTTCCCTGTCTCTGTAGTCTATTCAGCACATGTATTTTTACATGCAATTATAGAATCTTACCTGATACCACACGTACATTTTTGTGAAGTGGCTGACTTGGCAGATACAAATTTTAAGAGATCACTCCTCCTAAACGCTTTAGAACTGAAAATTCAACCTATGCGTGAGCTTCCTAGTTGAACAATATTATACATAAATCCATGTTAAATAAAATAAATATTTTTGGATCTCTGGATGATATAAATTTCATGGTGAATTTCATATAGCATATATTATGCTATTTTTAATGTCTGTGTGTGTTTGTGTGTGTGTATATATATATATATATATATATATATATATATATATATATATATATATATATATTTTCTCCAGATTTTTCAAAATATGAAATATGTGTCTTATTATACACTCCCTTAACTCATTCATATTCAAGTATGTGGATTTATAATCAAATTTTCTCAAGAGTTTTCTCAAAATATTCATTCTCCTGATATACATATTTGTTTCTTAGTACTGAAAACTAACTTTAGTGAATGGTGCATACAAATCCTAATATTTCTACAGTAACTGACCTAGTTTAACATCAACGCAAGTAGATTCCTATGGGACATGATGTGTATTTGGATGTTCATTTTATTCAACACTGGTACATTACTATTTCTTCAATTTATTCACATCATGGGATATATATTTCATCCACAAGTTCGCAAGTTTATAGACATTTGTTTCACTTTCAATCATTTTCTTCTTCAGATCACATGTATTCCTCCATGTTTCTTGACTGGTCTTTTTATGAGACTTCTTTCCAAACACATTAATTTAGATTTCTATGATCACTTTTGAAGCAATACTCACACACCTTTCATGATAATCATAACCCTAATATTACATATAGATGTATTACTGGTTGGAATGAATGATATTATATCAATACAAGATTTCTTATAATATTTCATATATTAATTCAATCCATTATTTAAAGTGGGAAC
Organism: Callospermophilus lateralis; assembly: GCF_048772815.1. Classification (NCBI taxonomy): domain Eukaryota; kingdom Metazoa; phylum Chordata; class Mammalia; order Rodentia; family Sciuridae; genus Callospermophilus; species Callospermophilus lateralis. The sequence continues at coordinate 444,972 of NW_027512278.1, read as the reverse complement.
AGTTAAATTATTTATTCAAAATGTGGTCTATTCATGCATTATGTCTATATTCATGGACACAGGGTACACCTCTTTTACCCCCAATAGTAATTTATAGGTCTTGAAAACATTACTTCCAGAAATGCTTGAAGAAATGCTCATGTCATCTGATCCACATATACATTCTATGACAGTAATATTCTGGACAAAAAATGCAAAGGTCACACTTATAATTGTACCAAAGCCTAAAATGAAAGTGAACATGGATTACTAAAAGCATCCATGTCCAGGTTTCCTAATGCTCTCAAATGTCAATCCTAATGGTCACTGCATATTTGTTTCTTCTTAAGATTATATATTCAAACTCAACAGTGTACAAAATGTCTAATCCTATCACTCACTTTATACTTTGCCTGATTTTGTAAAGTCTCTATTATTATCTGCTTTTCTACATATTTTTCAAAGTTCATCATTGTGACTGAATTTTCATATGTGCTGACATTTACATTCACTCTCTAACTGAAAGCCTATTGCTAAAGAAATTCCCGTCCAAATCCTGTACTCACTCTTCTTCCTAAACCTACCGACTATCTACCTAATCGTACCGACTATCCCTTTTTGACTGAATGTTCTCTTCCTCATTCAATCATCCAATGTACAAGGTCCTATGCCATTGTAAATGGATTTATCTGAGACATCTGTGCAGAACCTAATTCAACACTACGTATCCCAATCAAGGGCCTAATGCCCTTCTGGGCTTCAAATCCTAGATTTCTGTTTTCATACATATATTTTACCAATATAATTTAATAAATATCGCATGTTCCCAATACCATTATTCATCGCGCAGAATGATTCCTAACCGAAATCGAACCTGTTATTACCCTAACCATCATCGCCTGGAGGTCATTCCTCAAAAAAAGGAAAAACCAACAAATAAATGAGCTCACACTTCATCTCAAAGCCCTAGAAAAGGATGAACAAAACAACAGCAAATGCAGCAGAAGGCAAGAAATAATTAAAATCAGAGCGGAAATCAACAAAATTGAAACAAAAGAAACTATTGAAAAAATCAACAAAACTAAAAGTTGGTTCTTCAAAAAAATAAACAAGATTGACAGACCCTTAGCCATGCTAACGAAGAGGAGAGAGAACTCAAATTACTAACATACAGGATGAAAAAGGCAATATCACAACAGATGCTACAGAAATTCAGAAGACAATTAGAAATTATTTTGAAAACTAGAAGATAGTGAAGACATCGATAAATTTCTTAAGACATATGATTTGCCCAGACTGAGTCAGGAGGATACACACAATTTGAACAGACCAATACCAATGGATGAAATTGAAGAAGCAATCAAGAGACTACCCACCAAGAAAAGCCCGGGAACGGATGGGTATACAGCGGAGTTTTACAAAACTTTTAAAGAAGAATTAATACCAATACTTTTCAAGTTATTTCAGAAAATAGAAAAAGAGGGAGCTCTTCCAAATTCATTCTATGAGGCCAACATCACGTTGATTCCGAAACCAGACAAAGACACATCAAAGAAAGAAAACTTCAGAACAATAACCCTGATGAACCTAGATGCAAAAATCCTCAATAAAATTCTGGCGAATCGGATACAAAGGCACATCAAAAAAATTGTGCTCCATGATCAAGTAGGATTCATCCCTGGGATGCAAGGATGGTTCAATATACGGAAATCAATAAATGTTATTCACCACATCAATAGACTTAAAGATAAGAACCATATGATCATCTCGATAGATGCAGAAAAAGCATTTGACAAGTACAGCATCCCTTGATGTTCGAAACATTAGAAAAACTAGGGATAACAGGAAATTACCTTGACATTGTAAAAGCTATCTATGCTAAGCCTCAGGCTAGCATCATTCTGAATGGTGAAAAATTGAAGGCATTCCCTCTAAAATCTGGAACAAGACAGGGATGCCCTCTATCACCACTTCTATTCAATATAGTTCTCGAAACACTGGCCAGAGCAATTAGACAGACGAAAGAAATTAAAGGCATAAAAATTGGAAAAGAAGAACTTAAATTATCATTATTTGCGGATGACATGATTTTATACATAGAAGACCTAAAAGGGTCTACAAAAAAACTACTAGAACTAATAAATGAATTCAGCAAAGTAGCAGGATATAAAATCAACACGCATAAATCAAAGGCATTCTTGTATATCAGCAACAAAACTTCTGAAATGGAAATGAGGAAAACCACTCCATTCACAATATCCTCAAAAAAAATAAAATACTTGGGAATCAACCTAACAAAAGAAGTGAAAGATTTATACAATGAAAACTACAGAACCCTAAAGAGAGAAGTAGAAGAAGATCTTAGAAGATGGAAAAATATACCCTGTTCATGGATAGGCAGAACTAACATCATCAAAATGGCGATATTACCAAAAGTTCTATATAGGTTTAATGCAATGCCAATCAAAATCCCAAAGGCATTGCTTGTAGAAATAGATAAAGCAATCATGGAATTCATATGGAAAAATAAATGACCCAGAATAGCAAAAGCAATTCTAAGCAGAAAGTGCGAATCAGGCGGTATAGCGATACCGGATTTCAAACTATATTACAGAGCAATAGTAACCAAGACAGCATGGTACTGGTACCAAAACAGGCGGGTGGACCAATGGTACAGAATAGAGGACACAGAGAACAATCCACAAAGTTACAACTATCTTATATTTGATAAAGGGGCTAAAAGCATGCAATGGAGGAAGGATAGAATCTTCAACAAATGGTGTTGGGAAAACTGGAAATCCATATGCAACAAAATGAAACTGAACCCCCTCCTCTCACCATGCACAAAAGTTAACTCAAAATGGATCAAAGACCTTGATATCAAATCAGAGACTCTGCGTCTGATAGAAGAAAAAGTTGGCTACGATCTACATATAGTGGGGTCGGGCTCCAAATTCCTTAATAGGACACCCATAGCACAGGAGTTAATAGCAAGAATCAACAAATGGGACTTACTTAAACTAAAAAGTTTTTTCACAGCAAAAGAAACAATAAGAGAAGTAAATAGGGAGCCTACATCATGGGAACAAATATTTACTCCTCACACGTCAGATAGAGCCCTAATATCCAGAATATACAAAGAACTTAAAAAATTAGACAATAAGATAACAAATAACCCAATCAACAAATGGGACAAGGACCTGAACAGAAACTTCTCCGAGGAGGACATACAATCAATCAACAAGTACATGAAAAAATGCTCATCATCTCTAGCAGTCAGAGAAATGCAAATCAAAACCACCCTAAGATACCATCTCACTCCAGTAAGATTGGCAGCCATTATGAAGTCAAACAACAACAAGTGCTGGCGAGGATGTGGGGAAAAGGGTTCTCTTGTACATTGCTGGTGGGGCTGCAAATTGGTGCGGCCAATTTGGAAAGCAGTATGGAGATTCCTGGGAAAGCTGGGAATGGAACCACCATTTGACCCAGCTATTGCCCTTCTCGGACTATTCCCTGAAGACCTTAAAAGAGCGTATTACAGGGATACTGCCACATCGATGTTCATAGCAGCACAATTTACAATAGCTAGATTGTGGAACCAACCCAGATGCCCTTCAATGGATGAATGGATTAAAAAAATGTGGCATCTATACACCATGGAGTATTACGCAGCACTAAAAAATGACAAAATCTTGGAATTTGCAGGGAAATGGATGGCACTAGAGCAGATTATGCTTAGTGAAGCTAGCCAATCCCTAAAAAACAAATACCAAATGTCTTCTTTGATATAATGAGAGCAACTAAGAATAAAGCAGGGAGGAAGAGCAGGAAGAAATGATTAACATTAAACAGAGACATGAGGTGGGAGGGAAAGGGAGAGAAAAGGGGAATTCCATGGAAACGGAGGGAGATCCTCATTGTTATACTAAATTACATATAAGAGGTTGTAAGTGGAATGGGAAAACAAACAAGGTGAGAAATGAATTACAGTAGAAGGGGTAGAGAGAGAAGATGGGAGGGGAGGGGAGGGGGGATAGTAGAGGATAGAAAAGGTAGCAGAATACAACAGTTACTAGTATGGTATGATGTAAAAATTTGGATGTGTAACCCATGTGATTCTGCAATCTGTACTTGGATAAAAAAGGGAGTTCAAAACTCACTTGAAGCTAATGTATGCTAATGTATGAAATATGATATGTCAAGAGCTTTGTAGGGTTTTGAACAACCAATAAAAAAAAAAGAAATTTCCGTCCAAATCCTGTACTCACTCTTCTTCCTAATCCTACCGATTATCTACCTAATCGTACCGACTATCCCTTTTTGACTGGATGTTCTCTTCCTCATTCAATCATCCAATGTACAAGGTCCTATGCCATTGTAAATGGATTTATCTGAGACAACTGTGCAGAACCTAATTCAACACTACGTATCCCAATCAAGGGCCCAATGCCCTTCTGGGCTTCAAATCCTAGATTTCTGTTTTCATACATATATTTTACCAATATAATTTAATAAATATCGCAGGTTCCCAATACCATTATTCATCGCGCAGAATGATTCCTAACCCAAATCGAACCTGTTATTACACTAACCATACACTGTTCCCTCAATATAACTTTACAGAAAAGCAGGGACAGAGTTGGTCTTACAATACAGGAGTGTAGGGAAACTTCCACCTGCTGAGAACCTCAAAGGTCCATGCAGAAATGATCCATGGAGAAGATGTAGGCAGCTATGAAGGACCTGAGGGAGGAAAAGTCAACTTCCATGGTAAACAACCTGGTCAGGATGAAGGGATGTGTCTGAATCAGCCTCTTTCATCTTAATGTAGAGAAGATGGACCAAACCAGGCCTGTGTGGAGAGCTGTTCCCGGTTGCCTATGGTTGATATACCATTCTAACTTGTGAAAATGTCAGAGCGAGTAGGTGCATCCTCCATCTCATGGGACCCTTAGAAGCAACTTTTAGGAAAAAGTTGTTGCCAAGGCAGTGACCTCATTTAGTTCCTGAAGGAAGTGACCTCACCTCACTTCCTTGGTGATGGAACTCTCTGAACTTGGGATACAGGAAGTCAGGCACCCAGAGCCAGTCCCAGTTCATGTCCCAGTGGTCAAACTTGTTTGGATTTTCCAAGGACAGAGACAGTCTTTCTTGGTACCTACTGATGTGAGGATGGCCTAATGCCAGGAAGGTCTGAGGAGGGGCCTTTCCTGAGAAAGAAGGTAGTGGCTCACCGCTGGCTCCTAACAGCTTCACAGAGTTGGACACGGAGACCAGATCTGAGAGAGAACAGCCCATTATGGGGGAATATATTATGGCCCACCAGTCAAAGGACACTCCATATTTTCACAGACCTACTTGGGGGTCTGTGTGGGTGTGGGTGTGGGTGTGGGTTTGTGGTTTTGTCTCATGTTCTGAGAATAGGTAGGAAAGTCGTTTTGTTTGGTTTGGTGTGAATTGTTTCTAGTAAGTCTTTTGACAAGGCGAGTGTTTCTATGTCTGTGTATCCCACTGTGTCCGTGGTTGTAGACATTAGAAAAGAGAGCGCATCAATACATATGTCCTATCTAGTAGAAATCTTACCAGCGTTCATCCTGTCCTATTTATGAATGGTCTACGGCTTGCCATATGGATCGGCCACTCCTAATATCTTCCTAAGATCCTATTTTCTTTCTGAATTTTGGCCAAACTCCAGAATAGGCTCATGGTTTTGTGTCCAAGATATGTACCACCTTTAAGCTCTGTGACATGGCCATGTACTGGATAGCTGAAGGCAATGGTGAGCATCTCAGAAAACTCAGATATCAGTGTGATCAGGAAAGTCTCAGTGGAGAAACCCTGCTTTGGGCCTTTTGCTTACCTATTGTACTATTGCCCTTAATGTCAGGAAAGTCTTTGCCTCAGGCCACCCCTTTGTGAAGACTGAAGAGTTTTCAAATGGAAATGAATGGGCATCACCTTTGGCTCTTTGCTTAATTGCTTTGGAAAGGGATGTGTCTGAATCAGCTTCTTGGCCCTGTGTGAGGTTGTGGCTTAGATTCTCAGCACCTAATGGATCTAAAAAAATCCCATGTGTGCATCCAAAACCAAAATACCCATAAGAGCAGTCATTGTGGATGAAGTCTCTTACCTTCCTCTGTAAAGTTCCTGACCTCCATCTTTGAGAATAGGGATCCTTTGGGTCAAATGAGTTCTTCAAATCACTACAGAGGCTAGGCCATAGGTGCTTGGGTTTTCTCATGACCCCAATTAACATAAGGAATCTAAACCCCACAGTAATTAGGCCACAAAATGGAGAATCAGAGCAGTATTAAGGGCAGGCCTCTTTCATCACTTCTGGTTCACATGAAGGGTCTCCCTGCCACACTGACTTTAAGCAAATGGGGGAAAGGGACCTTATTTTGGATACTGTCTTTGGCTTTGGCCCTCATGGAAACCTACAGCCTGAGGTTATGATTAGTGTCTATATGGAAGAAGATGAGGGCCATGTGGGAGTGTTTTGGTTTTAATTGTGGTCATTTTTGTGGCCGTTGGAAGAGATGACTGGGTCCACCTGGGCTTGAACACTGGTGTGATTCCCCTTAGAAACTGAGTTATGGAACTGACCTCAAACAAGTATTGCCATGTATTGTGTTGGGATTTTAGGAGGCCACGCATGAGAGTCGCCCTTGGAAACTGAGATCAAGGCCCAGGGTGGCTTTCCACAGAGCACTGGGAATCTCAGGAAGGATATCACATGATTTTATTTTTAAAGAATTGGCAGCCATAGTTGCAAGTCAAAGCACAAAAGGATCACACATTGTAGACCTCAAATGCCTGGCTTAATGTGTCCTTTTAGCCTGTCGTTGGGAATCATTGCCTGTTAGAATTCTCCAGAGATTTCATTGAAATAAGCTTCCTCTCCATTTCATGGTTCCTGAATGAATTAAACACCACAGTGCCTCAAACTTCATCCTTGAAAAAAGGCTAGATAAATACCATTAAATTTTTGAAATTCCCATGAACAGGTGTCAGTGGAGAACCTTTGGATGTCTTATAGATGATCATGAGTGTACCAGACAATGCCTTGATTGACTGGGTTTCATGAAAATCATGTAGAACAGAGATGCCAGTAATTTGGAGCCCGATGAGTAGTCGGCCTAGAGCAGTGGAGTGTAGGTGTTTGTTAAAACATCTGTGATGGGGTCATGTGGATCTGCCATTGGCTTCCAAATGGTTTGTGACTGACATGGTGCAGCCCCCATACCCTTGTATGTAAAGGCATCTTGTTATACGGAGAGGTTTCAGGGCAATGTTTAGAATCAGATTGCTATTGTCAAGGGGGCAAGCTATGTGGGATAGAAGCCTGGTTGGTGCACTCTCCTGCAGACCCTTAACCAACACACGTAACAGAACTCCCTCCAGCACTCTGTCTAGTTGACCTCTTTGTATTTCGTGAAGCAAATACTAAACTCCCAATGCAGCTGCAAGAAACACCATGAAAAGTAGAGGAAGACCAAATGGCTTCAAAGTCCACACTGGGAGACACTTTGCCCCCAAGTGGCAACAAATTACCTACAAAGAGAGAATTCAGCCCTGCTGCCTCATGTTTATTGGAAAATAAGAAACCATGTGCTCCAGGTCACACAGATGCAGACCCAGATTTGATGGTCTCACTACAAAGGAAGTTAAAACTCCTGACAACAACATATATTTCAAGTGCCCAACCTCAGAGGCAGTTTCTCAAGAAGTATTTAGGCCAACAGAGCTCCATGTTTGTGGAGTTTTTACCATGTACCTTACTTTTCGAAACACCTCTACCACCTCCAAGGTTGTTAACTACTGAGAATTTTCCATTCCAGATGTGTATTCACAGATTTTCTAACTCTTCTTCTCTTATTGTGTCTTACTTGGGGTGAAGGTAATGTCAAGGCATTGTTCTGAATGAGAGTGGGAAGACTTTTGGGTAGCACATATTTGCATAAACATTGGATTCATTTTCCAATTTTCTATTCGAAATACTGAATCCCTGACTGTCAGAGGTAGAAGGAATTCTATTCTACTTCAAAGAATAGCCTGACACTTACAAGAAACAGCCACCAGGAGACATCCTGTCTGAGAGACATCCTGTAGCCATCTGTCTCCCTGAGACATCCTGCGGCCATTTGTCTTTCTGAAACTTCCTGAGGTTATCTCACCTTGTGAAGACATCTAGGAACTGCCGATAAGAGAGATTTCCCACATCCAGCATACAAATACCCCTGTGTGAACAATAAAAGTTTGCAGCTTGATCAGAACTCCTGTCTTGCTGTCATCTCTCGTGTCTCTTGTCCCTTCATTCCTCCCTATCTAGGTTCGCTGCCCACGTTGATGTGTCCTGCCGGCTGGGACATCTGGCGCCCACCGACTGGGGCTTGAGCTTTTGATTGAGGGGGACCCCGTCCTCCTGGAAGATTTGGTCAAGCGGAGCTTCCAATAACTGCAGAAGACACCACCGAGAGACAGATCCAGGAGGAGCGTGGGGATGACGCACGGTGATTGACCCACTATGGGACAAGCAGTTTCGTCATATGATTTGTTTTTGTCAGGCTACAAGGAGTCCTTGCAGACATGGGGGCGCGTGTTTAGAAAAAAGACTTAATTTTTTTTTTCATACATAAGAGAGCAGTGTCCATGGTTTCCTCTTGAAAGGACCATTGATGGTAAAAGATGGCTTGGAGTAGGAGACTGTTTAAAAGATTATTATGAATCCTTTGGCCCAGAAAAAGTGCCTGTTCCCACCTTTTCTTACTGGAACTTAATTAATGAAATTCTTAAAAGTTCACCCTTTGACAATGGTACCTTAAAACTTGTCGAGGTTGGGGAAGAGGCTATGCAAATACTTCTCGTATCCCCTCGGCATGCCCATCAGTTAGTATAGACATAGACCCTTCTCAGGCTCCCCAGGACCATGGGAACCTTCCTGGTCCCCCTCAAAATACCACCCTAAGGATTAAGGCTCCAATGGTTACCAACTGCCTTTATCCAGTTTTAAATTCCGGAGACTCATTGACCCCTGTAGAGGAGGCTACCTTGGAGAAGGAAGCAGCTCGCTACCATTCAGAAGACCCTGCACCTCTCAAGACCCTGCCACAGCCTATAGGACTTACACATCCAACCCCTCCTATATCCCTCCTGCCTTTTGTGCTCTGGCCCTTCAGGGTACAAATGCCCCCCCCCCAGATATTTTTTCCCCACTTCCCTTGCCTAAACTGGCTCCTTTGTGAGCATCCTTCCAACATAGACAGGAACAGATCCAACCTTTAAAAGAATTAAGATCCCTTCACTCTGAGCTCTGTTCATTAGCCTTAGGTATGGAGTCAAAGTAACTGGCCTACAGTGGTCTAATACAAAGGCGAAGCCACTCCATCAACCTGTGCTCGCCTTCCCAGTCACCACCAGTCAGATAGATAAGCCTGCCCAGGCTGAGGTCAAAGACTTAGACGAGGATCAAGAGGAGGAAGCGGAGAAATGGAATAAGGAGATCAGGACTCAGAGGATGAGGAGTTCAGCCCTAGGCAGGCAGGAACCCAGAGTCTACAAAAAATTAAGCCTGCATTTTCCTGAAAAACTTAAAAAGGCTTGTGCTCACTATGGCCCCTTTGCACCCTACATGTTGGCTTTATTAGAAAGCCACAGCACACAATGACTTACTCCCAATGATTGGAAATTTTTAGACCAAGCTACCCTCAGTGCCAGAGACTTCCTGTTATGGAATGCAGATTTCAAAGAGCACTGTCAGGAAACTGCTCAAAAAATTTTAACTAAGGCCTCCTCTAAGTCCGGGACTTATGTTAAGCTAGTGGGCAATGAGCCTTTTGACACTAAAACTAAACAGGCACATTTCCCTGCTGGACTTTTGATGCAGATTCAGATGGCTGGCTTACATGCTTGGAGACACCTCCCTCAAAAGTCTCGGCTACCACTTCCCTGGCAAAAATTCGACAAGGGCCCGACGAGCCTTATAGCGACTTTGTTCCCAGGCTTAACCTAGCTGTGGAATGCTTGCTTGGACCAAGTGAAAATAAAAGCTCTTTTGTAAAACATCTTGCCTTTGAAAACGCCAACCCGGCATGTCAGGATGTTCTTCAACCACATAAGGATAAAGGGAAACTTTCTGACTTTATTAGACTCTATGCAGGGGTAGGTGCAGCTCATGCCATGGGTCTTGCCCTAGGTGTCACCTTTACCAAGACCTTTCACAATCCTGGCTCACGTACTTGCTTTACTTGTAAACAACCTGGCCATTTTGCAGGCAAGTGTCCGACAGGCAAAGAAAGCCTAGGAATAGCATCTCCTTCAACTGGGGCTATACCGCCCCAAGCTACCCTTTGCCCTAGATGTGGTAAAGGTCATCACTGGGCCAGTGAGTGTAGATCTAAGACAAATGCCCTCAGACAGCCTATTTTTTCCTGCTTCTTGGGAAACTCCCTGCGGGGCCAGCCCCGGGGCACGACATCCCCCAGGACAAAACCAGGGGCAATAAGATTTTTTCCCTTCCAAACTCCCAACCTACCTCAAAATTCTTCTCCACAATTGCTTCCCTCCAACTAGCCACTCCAGGCAGCGCAGGATTGGACATCTGTGCCACCACTGAAACTATATTAGACTCAATGCAAGGGCCCCAGATAATACCCACTGGAATTATGGGTCCCCCTCCATCTCATATCTGTGCCCTTATTTTTGGAAGAGCCTCTACTAACTTACATGGTGTTCAGGTCTTCCATGGCATTAATTATAATGACTTCACTGGAGAAAAAAAATAATGGCCACAGCTATTAATGGAGTTTTGGCCATCCCAGCAGGAACAAGTCTTGCACAATTAATACTCCTTCCCTTGAATCCAGGAGGCACTTAACCACCCAAACCTACCGCGGGGGACTGCCTCCTTGGGCTGCTCTGATGTAAATTGGGTTCAACCCGTTTCTCAAAATAGACCCACCATTTCCTTACTTATTGAAGGAAAGGAATTCCAAGGAATTCTAGATACTGGAGCTGATGCCACAATTATTTCTTAAAAATATTGGTCATCAGCTTGGATCCTCACCCCATCCTTGACTGACCTTAAAGGGATAGGACAGTCAAAAAATCCTCTGGTCAGCTCTACGGCTCTTATCTGGACTGATAAAGAGCGTAATAAGGGAATTGTCACTCCTTTCATTGTTTCTGACCTCCCTGTTAACCTATGGGCCCGAGATATTTTGAGTCAAATGGAAGTCATTCATGCCAGTCCCAATTCCATGGTGACTCATCAAATGCTTCGTATTTATTTTGTCCCTGGTATAGGCCTTGGGAGACTGAGACAAGGACTGGTTGAGCCAATAAAACCCATACAAAAAGAAATACATATGGACTTGGGTATTCGGATTTTTAGTGTCAGTCTCTGACTCTCCTGTACCCCATGGAGATAAAATTATTTGGGAGACTCAGACTCTTGTGTGGTTGGATCAATGGTCCCTTACCCAAGAAAATTTGGAGGCTGCCTCCATGTTAGTGCAGGAACAGCTGGCAGCCGGCCATGTAGAGCCCTCAACCTCACCATCGAATACTCCAATTTTTGTTATCAAGTAAAAATCAGGCAAGTGGTGCCTTTTACAATATTTGTGTGCCATTAATAAACCTATGTGCCGAATAAGAGCACTACAGCCAGGCATTCCCACACCAGTGGCTATTCCCAAAAACTATTGTAAAATGATTATTGACTTAAAAGATTGTTTGTTTTTTTTTTACCATTCCTTTACATCCTGAGGATAGACACTATTTTGCCTTTAGTCTCCCTCACCTTAATTTTCAGGGCTCTATGCAGAGATTTCAATGGAAGGTTCTTCCCCAAGGTATGGCCAACAGCCCTAGTCTTTGCCAAAAATATGTTGCTCAAGCAGTAGACCCTGTGAGAGAGCTATGGCCACAAATTTATATTTTACATTATATGGATGATTTGTAATTGCTGCACCTAATAACCATGACCTTAATAATTGTTACTTGGACCTTTACAAAATCCTCACAACCTTGGGACTACAGATAGCTCCTAATAAGGTTAAAACACAGGACTGTTATACCTATTTGGTCCTTAAACTTCAAGATAATCAGATCCAAATTCCTAAGATACAACTATGGGTGGACCATCTTCACACCCTTAATGATTTTCAAAAATTACTGGGGAATATTCAATGGCTAAAAACATATTTAAAATTACCCACTTGTATACTTTTGTCCCTTAATGATATTTTGAGAGGTGATTCCCACCCCTCCTCCCCTCAAAAGCTTACTCCCGAGGCATGACAGGCATTAAACCAAGTCACAGAAGCCATTGCCAAACAGTTTTTTACAGAACATTCTTATAACCATCCTCTGGTTCTGGTTATTTTACACACTCCTCATACACCCACAGGAATATTTCGGCAGCGAAATACACATTTTAGAAATAAAGGCTGCCTTTGCTTTGGGTCCATTTACCCACCACATTCTCCAAGGTTATTACTGTTTTTCTTGCTCAGGTAGCTTCTATTATTTTTAAATGTCGTTTGCTATCTCGACAACATTTTGGCAAAGACCATGATAATATTTTAATTTCATATACTAAAGACCAAACCCAATTTTTACTACAGACAGAGAATGAATGGCTTTTTGAGAACAATTGATAACCACCTCCCCAATGACCCCCTTTTATATTTTGTCCAGTTACATCCATTTATTTTTGCCAAAATTACTCAAAAGGCTCCCATTCCTCAAGTCCTTACTGTCTTTACAGACGGTTCCAGTAATGGCCTAGCAGTCTTTGTTGTCAATAACCAACCTAACACCTTTGATACTGTCTATCATTCAGCACAGTTTGTGGAATTGTTTGCCATAACACAAGTTTTTAAAACATTTCTTGATAATCCTGTTAATATTTATACATACAGTGCCTACATTGCTCATTCTGTGCCCCTGCTTCAGATTTCACCCACCATTAAGGCTTCTTCCAATGTGGCCCATCGGTTTCACCAGCTTCAGAAGCTAATTCAGGCCAGACAACACCCATTTTTCTTAGGACACATCAGGGCACACTCTGATCTTCCCAGCCCTCTAACACAAGGTAATGCCAAAGCTGATGCAGCAACTCGTTTCATCTTTTCAATTTTTGTTGGCTCCATTCAAAAGGCCACGGATTTACACAATCTTCACCATCTAAATTTCCAGAACCTTCGATAACTATGTAAAATTACCAGGCAACAGGCACGAGAAATAGTAAAAGCATGCCCTGGTTGCCCTGTCTCCCTCCCCATTCAACACTTGGGAGTTAACCCCCGAAGATTACTGTCCAATCAGTTTTGGCAAATGGATGTTACTCATTTTTCTGAATTTGGAAAAACCAAATATATACACGTTTCTGTAGATACCTTCAGCGGCCTTATTTTTGCATCACCTCATTCTGGAGAGGCTATCAAAGATGTCCTTTCTCATCTTGTTTCAGTGTTTTCCATAATGGGTAAACCAATACATATTAAAAAAAAAGATAATTGTCCTGCATATACCAGTGCCAAGTTTAAACAGTTTTGTGCTTCCTCGCAAATTTGTCATACTACTGGAATTCCATACAAGCCTCAGGCATTGTGGAACGTGCCCACCTTACCTAAAGACTCGGCTAACCCGCTTTAATGCTTCTGCACTTGTATTTACCACTCACAGGCATCGCCTTAATCATGCATTATTTGCCCTTATTTTTCTTTCCCTAGACAATGAAGGCCATTCGGCTGCAGACTGACACTGGCAATCCTCGTCCAATTCTGTTCGCCCACCTGTTATGTGGCACAATCCCCTTACAAATAAATGGAAACGCCCAGGTCCTGTCCTCATCTGTGGACGAGGCTCAGCTTGTGTTTTGGACCAAGAGCAAGCAGCCCCAAGATGGTTACCAGAACGCCTGGTTAAACAGGTTAATGGCTTACCTCAACACAGGGATGGAGGCCCTCACCCTGAGGACAAATTTTCCTCTTTTTCAGATGCAGCCAACAATCTGTGTGAGGATCCTACTTAAGGCACTTCTGCTGAACAGGATTGTACACGGAGGCTTTGGCCCTCCACCTTCCAACATCATGGAGTACCTTTTTGGCCCTCCCTGTGAACGCAAGGGAGGATCTTGGACTCAGGCTCCCACTAGTTTGACCCAGACTGCTGACTGCGTGACTAAGGTGGCTTACCTCCGGGCCGAGGTTGACCATAAACTCAGAGGAGTTCATCAGCCTAAATTGGTATGTGTTAACAAGCCAAAGATTATTCCCCCTAGTACAAGTAATGCTCTCTAAAATTGTTCTGCAACTTGAACGCATACCCAAGAGATGCATGCCACTTGTTATGCGTCGGCCTCAATTTGTGTCAACAAGAAGGGAGAACAATTTTTTGAAGCCTCCCTAACTAAAACTCATGCAGCAGGAGGGACCACTATTCATTATACCCCCGTTCTTTTTGACCGGGGAGGAGAAGGCAAATACACCAAGCTACAGTCAGCTGGGTGCCAAGGCCCTGTTGGTAAACCCCCCTTCTGCCCCATTAAGGCACCTACAGGGGTCGCTGATGGTGGAGGATTCCTTTATGCTGTCAAGCATCCTCAGATAATCAAACTTTTGAAACCCCAAATCCCTGAGCTCACATATCATCTCTTAATATAGAGAAAATGCCAGCTCCCCGGTTTAGATAACAATATATTAGATATTTTGGAAACTACCTTCTCCTTGCTTAATAATTCCAACCCCACCTTTGCTGGAGATTGCTGGCTCTCCATGACAACAGGGGCAATCATGCCTATTGCAGTTCCTATTAATTCTATCATAGACGATGATAATACATGCTAACCCAGATTTCCTTTTAAAGTACAGTCTATAGGCACTTTTACAATATGTCTTTTAGGCGCGATGCAAAATAATACCTATGATATTGATGTTGGAGTTCCTTCCTTTGGAAATTGCTCAACAGTACAAAACTATTCCTCACCCACCCCATCTCTTTGTCCCTCCAATGGCACAGTTTTTATGTGTGGAGGAAACTCGGCCTTCCTGAGGCTTCCATCGAATTGGACCGTTGGCTGTGTTCTTGCCTTATTACTCCCTGATATAACTATTGTCCCAGGAGACAAAACTCTATGCATTCCTAGTCTAGACACCTTAGTCAAAAGACACAGGCGGGCAATACAGGCCTTACCACTCTTTGCCAGCCTTGGAATAACAGCTGCTGTGAACACAGGTACAGCTGGCTTAGGCATGGCTATACACTCTTAGCGTCGCCTGTCTCAACAACTTATAAATGATGTAAAAACTCTATCAGGAACCATTAAAGATTTGCAGGACCTAGTAGACTCCCTGGCAGAAGTGTTCCTTCAAAACAGAGAAGGCTTAGATTTACTGACAGCTAACCAGGGAGGTATTTGCTTGGCCTTAGGGGCACGATGCTGCTTTAATGCCAATAAATCAGTCATAGTACGCACTAAAATTAAGCAGCTTCAAGAAGATCTAGAAAAGAGATGAAGGGAACTTTTTGAAAATCCCCTCTGGACTGGGTTTAATGGATTTCTACCCTACCTTCTTCCCCTATTAGGCCCTTTGTTGGGTTTACTTTTAATGGTGTCCATAGGACCCTGCATTATAAACAGGCTTGTACAATTTATTATAGAACAGATTAATATTTTGGCCTCTAAGCCCATACAGGTCCACTATCATCACCTGGAGATGGAAGACCATGCTGCCAACATTTAAAAGGATGTTCTACCCTTCTCACAGGCTTATTTCTTAAGTTTACATCCCCACAGATCTCTCTTTCTTACATTAAACTATAAGTAACAGCTCTGACCAACCATCTTCTACCATTGCCATAAGGGTTCGTCCTCCATGGGCCCCTTCACTTGGGGGGGGGGATGCACCCATGGAGTGAGGACGTTAGGCCATAATAACGGAGGATGCAGGATGGACTGCAGGAGGATGGATCCACGGATACCAAAACAGAAGACCTCTTAGTGACACGCTCTGGTGCATGGCGGTCGGCATGCTTCCCTTTTAAAGCCGTCTCCTCCAAAAATATGCCAAGGCCACCACGAAATCTTGTAAACATGCTCTCTCGAATCAGGAGATATTCAAAGGCCTGCTAGAGAAACAGAGCCTCTATCACCCCCTAAAACATTGGCCGGTAAGGTATGGTCAAATATTTTATATAAGAAAGGGGGAGAGGTCAGGGGCTAGAAGGAAGTTCTCCTTCAAAGTATAGCCTGACACTGAAAAGAAACAGCCCCCTGGGAGATATCCTGCCTGGGAGACATCCCGCAGCCATCTATCTCCCTGAGACATCCTGCAGCCATCTGTCTTCCGGCAACATCCTGAGGTTATCTCACTTTCTGAAGACATCCAGCAACTGCCGATAAGAGAGCTTTCCCATCCACAGCATATAAATTTCCATGTGAGAACAATAAAAGTTTGCAGCATGATCAGAACTCCAGTCTTGCTGTAATCTCTCGTGTCTCTTGTCCCTTCATTCCTCCCCAACTAAGTTTCTTGCCCACGTTGATGTGTCCCGCCGGCCGGGACAACTGACACTAACCCATACCCTACTACACTCTGACAACTAATCCTAATATGATGGAGAAAAATAACCCAAACAGAATAGAAATACAAGCAGTTCAGAGGAGGCATGGTGTATATTTGGACTTGCCTTTTGCATGATATAGGGTAAGTGTTATAAATCTAGTTAACAACACCTACTATCTTCCTAAGCTCCTGTTTTCTTCCTGAATTCTGGCCACTCTCCAGAATAGGCTCATGGTTTTGTGTCCACGATATGTACGACCTCCAAGCTCTGTGACATGGCCATGTACTGGATAGCTGAAGGGAATGCGAGCATCTCAGAAAACTCAGATATCAGTGTGACCAGGAAAGTCTCAGTGGAGAAACCCTGCTTTGGGCCTTTTGCTAACCTATTTGCCTGTTGCCATGAATGTCAGGAAGGTCTTTGCCTCAGGCCAGCCCTTTGTGAATCCTGAAGAAAACTGTTTTCAAATGGTAATAAATGGGCATCACCTGTGGCTCTTTGCTTAAATGCTTTGGAAAGGGATGTGTCTGAATCTGCCTCTTTGCCCTGTGTGAGGTAGTGGCTTAGATTCTCAGCACCAGTTGGATCTAAAGAAAAATCCAATGTGTGCATCCAAAACCAAAATGCAAAAAAGATCAGTGATGGTGTATGAAGTTTCTCACCTTCCTCTTTTAGGTTCCTGACCTCCATCAAGTGAGAATAGGTATCCTTTGGGACAAATGAGTTCTTTCATGCCCTGTAGAGATGATTGGGTTTTCTCATGACTCCAAATCACATGAAGAAACTATACCTGACAGTCAGTAGGCCTCAAATTGGAGAAGCAGAGCAGTATTAATGGCAGACCTATGTGATCAATCCTGGTTCACAGAAATGGTGTCCAGGCTACCCTGAGGTTAGGCAAATGAAGGGAAAGAGACCTTATTTTGGAAACTCTCTTTGGCTGTGCCATTCATGGAAACATCCAGCCAGAGGTTATGATGAATGTATATATGGAAGAAGATGAGGGCCTTGGTGGAGTGTTTTGGTTTTAATTGTGGTCATTTGTGTGGAGTTTGGAAGAGATGACTGGGTCCACCTGGGCTTGAACTCTTTTGTGATTCCCCCCAGAGACTGAGTTCAGTGACTGACCTCAGAGAAGTAATTTCTTTGGAAAGGGATGTGTCTTAATCAGCCTCTTGGCCCTGTGTGAGGCTGTGGCTTTGATTACCAGCACCGTATGGATCTAAAAATGATCCCATGTCTGCTTCCAAAACCAAAATGGCCAAAATTGCAGTCATTGTTGATGAAGTCTCTCGCCTTCCTTTGTAAGGTTCTGAAAGAATAAAAGAAATTGAAATTGAAACGTAAAGAAACAGGTTCTGTAAAGTTTCCAGGCTGCACGCAGAACCTGAAATTCCTGTGGCAGTTAAGACAATTCCCGGAACTACCCATTAGATGTGTGTTGAAATCTTCCCTGACCACCTAGTTACTTAACAACCTCTTCCCAAAAACCGTGCAGCTAAGCACATATACATCTCAGGGCTTCAACCAATCAGTTTAAATGTATACCCCTTCTCAGGGCTGACCAATCACCCCCTGCCTGAACTGTTCCCACCAATGAATGTGCAAATCATGTTTTAGAGTTGTTATTTGATTTTCCCACAGTATACGGTGATTTGCTAAAGGAAGCTAGGATGTATGTTAAGTCCCTGCCCTCTCTAAAGAATGTATATAAAATCTGCTCATGTTGTTCTTGGGGCTCTTTGTTTTTTGCTCCTCTGAAGTGAGCTCTGAGCCCCAGCATGCTGGACCCCCAATAAACCCTTTGCTGTTTCATGAGAAATTCTCTTGGTGGTCTTTTCCTCCGACGTTCGGCCCACCTTTTCATCTGGAGGCCCTAGCTGAGAAATCCAGCAGTGACGAACAAAAGACCCCAATGGACTCCTTTCAGAGTAATTAAGGTGCCTCTTTCTGGTTTCAGATTTCAGGTTAGGGCTTGGCAAAATGGCTGTCGGTGAAGAACATTAGCTCTCTGCGATGGTGGCTGACAGATGTGTCACAGAGTCACAGGCCACGTCCCTGGGGGAAACTCCAGAGGACTCGGGAAATTGAGGATTAGTAGATTCCTCAACTCGGTAATTTTTTGCTTCAGGATTCGGTTTTCCAGCCCATCAGGTTTTGCTGGCTACTCAGTTTTGTTCATTGTCAGGAACTCATGTTGAGTTTACTGTCTGTCTTTATTGTCTAACCCATCAGGTTTGGCCAGTTACTCAGTTCTAATCTTTTTCTTGGACTCATGTTAAACGTTTACTGTTTGTCTTTGTCTGTGTCACGTTTGTGTATTCACTGTCCCTGTTTGAGTAACTCCCATTATGGGACATTATGGGACAAAGCACTTCCATGCCTCTGTCCCTTAACCTTGATCATTGGACTGATGTTCGCTCAAGTACCAAGAATCTTTCTTTTTCAGTAAAATGCCTGATCTGGCAGACTCTCTGTGCTTCAGAATGGCCCATCCTAGGAGTCGGATGGCCCCGAGAAGAATCCTTCCACTTCCCTCTAATCCGAAAAGTCAGAGATATTGTCTTTTACCGGGGCCACTTGGCCACCTAGATTAACAGCCATATACCCCTTCCCCCACGATCTTATCATTCCAACATTCTGCTCCTCCCCCTCTTCCCTCCATTCTGAGTCAGAAGACTGGACACTCCTCTCTCTCCTTATCCTCTACCCTCGCTCCCCAACCCACAACATGTTCCAGATGATCCTCCCGCCGCTGACTCAGCCTCTCCGCCGCTAGAGGCAATTGGGCCAGACCCAAGCCCTCCAGGGGACTTCCCCGCAGCAGCAGCAGACCCTGCTCCCCTGAAGGAAGCTGGGCCACCTAAAGGAACCCACAGGAGATAAATAATATAAAACTCGGAAGCCCCAGTGATGCTCCCTCTCTGTCCCTACGGGCCCATGAACCGACCCAACTGGGACCCCAACACCTTTGAATGTAGGTAGCATCTGTCCACTTATCGCCGTTCTCTAATAGTGGGTCTCTGAGCGGCCGCCAGAGGGCCGACTAATTTGGCCAAGGTAAGAGAGATTATCCAAGGGCCTAATGAGTCTCCTTCTATGTTTCTGGATAGAATTATGGAAGCGTATAGGAAATATATTCCTTTTGATCCTCAGGCAGAAGACCAAAAGCCATCTGTTACAATGGCCTTTATCGAGCAGACTGCCCTAGATATTAAGAGAAAGTTACAACGTCTAGATGGATTATAAGATATGACCTTAAGAGATTTAGTCAGAGAAGCTGAGAAAGTATATTATAAGAGAGAAACTGAGGAGGAAAGGGAATAGAGGAGAGAGAAGGAAAGGGAACAAAAGAAGGAGGAAAGAAGCAAATGGCAGAGTAAAGCATTGCCTAAGGTTCTGGTCACAGCAGCAAATAGGCCAGAAGTTAAAAAGCAGGGATACATAAAGGCATACCTGGGCCCACGCCAAAGGCTGCCATTGGCCTCAAATCAATGTGCCCACTGTAATAAAAAAGAACACTGGGCCAAAGAGTGCCCCCAAAAGAAGCAGCCACGCCAGCCCGCCGTGCTGACTCTAGAAGAGGACTAGGAAATTCGGGGCTCAGATCCCCTCCCCCAGCTCAGAGTAAAATTTGAAGTTGAGGGGAACACAGTGAACTTTGAAGTGATTACAGGAGCAGTGTACTCAGCCCTTAAGACTTCACTGGCCCCCCTATCAATTAAATCGTCCCTAGTTCAAGGGGCTAATGGCAGTAGATATCAGGCTTGGACAACTAAGATGAATATGGACCTCGGAAAGGAAAAAGTCCACCACTCTTTCCTAGTAATCCCAGAATGCCCGGCCCCATTGATGGGCAGGAATATGCTTACCAAACTCTGGACTAGAATAACCTTTAACCCTAATGGTCCCCAAGTGGGGGTTCTAAAGCCTGCAGTATTAACTCCCATAGTAACATCTTTGACTATGTCTGTAGAAGATGAACATCAACTCTTCACGCCCCCTAGGACTGATCAAACAGGCAAACTACCCCAGAAATGGATAAAAGATTATCCTAATGCCTGGGCAGAAACTGCTGGGTTAGGTCTAGCCATCAACAACCTCCAATAGTAGTAGAATTAAAAGCCTCTGCGTCTCCAATTAGTGTTAAACAATATCCTCTAAGCAAAGAAGCTAAGGATGGGATAAGGCCCCATATTCATAAATACCTGGGTCTTGGGGTCCTAAGGCCCTGTCAATCAGCCTGGAACACCCCCCGGTACCAGTAAGAAAGCCAGGAACTGGCGACTACCGTCCTGTTCAAGACCTAAGAGAGATAAACAACAGAGTGCAGGACATTCACCCCACAGTACCCAATCCATATAATTTGCTTAGCACTGTGAATCCGGAGCAGAAATGGTACACTGTGCTGGACTTAAAAGATGCTTACTTCTGCTCGCCTCTACATAAGGACTGTCAGTTGCTGTTAGCTTTAGAGTGGATAGACCCAGAACCTGGAACATCTGGCCAACTAACCTGGACTAGACTCCCACAGGGGTTCAAAAAATCCCCCATTCTCTTTGATGAAGCCCTCCACAGAGACATCAATGACTTCAAAACTGCACACCCCGAAGTCACCCTACTCCAATAGTGGATGATCTTCTACTGGCAGCCAACACCAAGGAGACCTATGAGTCTGGGACCCAAGCACTATTATTCGAGCTTGCTCGGCTTGGATATATGGCTTCTGCCAAAAGGCCCAAACTTGTCAGCAAGAAGTAATCTTTCTGGGTTATTCTCTTAGGGGTTGCAAACGATGGCTCCCTGAGCCCAGAAAAAAAAACCGTTTTGCAGATACTGCCCCCATCTAATAAGAGAAAACTCAGAGAGTTTCTTGGGACTGCCAGCTTTTGCAGGTTATGGATTCCTGGGTTCGCATCTCTGGCTGCCCCTTTATACCCGCTGATAAAGGGGGATGCCCACTTCCAATGGACCCCTGAGCACCAACAAGCTTTTGATAATGTCAAAAAAAGGTGCTGCTATCTGCTCCGGCCTTAGCACTCCCAGATGTAGAAAACCCTTCACTCTCTATATCGAGGAAAAGAAAGGAATAGCACGGGGAGTGCTCACTCAGTCTTTGGGACCTTGGAAAAAGCCAGTAGCGTATTTATCCAAAAAACTGGACCCATTGGCTAGCGGGTGGCCCCATTGCTTAAGTGCTATAGCAGCGGCAGCCCTTCTAATAAAAGATGCTCATTAATTAACGTTGGGACAGAAGCTAACCATTATAGCCCCCCATGCCCTGGAGAGCATCATCTGTTAGCCTCCAGAGAGGTGGCAATCAAACTCCAGAATAAACCACTACCAGAGCCTCTTGCTTGACAAAGACAGAATAACGCTGGGACCCCCTGCTCCACTCAACCCACCTACACTGCTGCCAGAAGAATCATCAGGACCCGTCACTCATGAGTGTCAACACATACTGGCAAGGAAACCAGTATACAACAAGACTTGAAGGATCAGCCACTGCCTCGCCCTGAAGTCGTATGGTTTACGGATGGCAGCAGCTTCCTCCAAGATGGTAAGCGGCGGGCTGGAGCAGCAGCAGTTAGCAAAACTGATTTCATCTGATACTCTGGTCTCCCAGAAGGGACATCAGTCCAAAAAGCAGAACTGATTGCCCTTATGAAAGCATTGGAACTAGCAACAGGGAAAAGGGCCACCATATAAACTGATAGCCACTATGCATTTGCCACTGTTCATATGCTCGGGACTATTTACCAACAATGCAGGCTATTAACCTCTGCCGGGAAAAAAATAAAAAATAAAGATGAGATCCTCCACCTTGGCTCAGCAGTGCAGGGCCATAAGGAACTAGCTATAGTGGACTGTCCCGGGCACCAGAAGAGAAACAACCCTGTGGCAGTTGGAAACAGAAGGGCAGATGAGGAAGCTTAATTGGCAGCCCTAAACAGAGTGACTCTGTTAACTTTTTCCACACCGGGGGGAACAAAAATCAGGAGACTTGGCTGCCCCGGAACATTCAGGCAACTTATCATCTGAGGAGACAGATACAGAAATCTGGGACCCTACAGAGCCAAGTTTACAATTTCAAAAAGCCCACCTTTATGTCAAAGACGTACACCAGCTAAACCACTTAGGCTCAAAGAAGTTATAGGCACTCTTAAAGGACCGAAGAAAGGACTTATTATTGACTGACTCAAAGAGGAAAAAATAGCTGAGCAGGTGACTAGAGCTTTTCAAGTCTTCCAATTAGTTAATACTTTCCCATCCAAGATTCCTGCAGGGAAGCGCATACGAGGAACCAGACCAGGACAATTCTGGGAAGTGGACTTTTCTGAAATTAAGCCAGCAAGGTATGGACTTAAATATCTCCTAGTCTTTGTAGATACTTTTTCAGGATGGGTCGAAGCCTTCCCCATGAAGAAAGAAACAGCTCAGATGGTGGTCAAAAAGATCCTAGAGGACAGTTTTCCAAGGTTCGGCCTGCCTAAGGTAATAGGGTCTGATAACGGACCAGCATCCGTGGCCCAGGTAAGTCAGGGATTTTCCAGGACCCTGGGGATTACTTGGAAGTTATATTGTGCTTATAGACCCCAGAGCTCAGGACAGGTAGAAACGATGAATAGAACCATCAAAGAGACTTAACGAAATTAATCTTGGAGACCGGCATAAAAAATTGGACTATGCTCCTACCTCATGTACTTTTTCGTGCAAGAAATACCCCTCCGCCCCTTTGTGTAACCTCACCCCTTATGAAATTCTCTACGGTGCCCCTCCTCCATTAAGGGACCTAACCCCAACTCTGAGATTAATGATTCCTTTCACACACCCTTGCTAGACAGACTTAAAGCCCTTGAACAAACCCAGCACCCAGCGATACCTGTGGAAACAGTTGGCCACTTCTTATCATCCTGGAGACGAGTGAACTCCACATCGATATCAAGTGGGAGACTTCGTCTACATGAGACAGTATCGGGTGTCATCCCTGGAACCCTGCTGGAAAGGACCATACCAGGTGCTGCTTATAACACCTACAGTGGTGAAAGTGGATGGGATCACTTCCTGGATCCATGCCTCCCATCTCAATCCTGTGCCCTGTCCATACTCTGGCTGGAAACTGGAACAGACTGGTAACCCTCTCAAGTTGCATGTCTGTGGTGTGGGTAGGGCTATGGATTCTTCCCCTGACCACCAGCAGTCCTAATCCCCATCAGCCTGTTCAGCAACAATGGCAAGTTATAAATCCTACTGGGCAAGTAGTGTGGTCTATTTCACATACAGCCCCCTTATGGACTTGGTGGCCATCTCTCCACCCGGACATTTGTCAGCTTGCCATAGGCCTCTCTGACTGGGATCTCCCTGACATAGTGGACCCCACACAGATCCCACTAAAGCCCAAACCAACTTACCCCATGAATTATTGATGTCATCTCCCCAGCTCAGGTGTAAACTAGCCAGTCTTGTTTATTAAGTGTGCCCAGCTGATTTCTGAAATCGCAAACAGGCCCAAACCTGTGGAGGACCCAGTGACTTTTATTGTAGATCTTGGGGTTGTGAACACACGGGAGCTACATTGTGAAACCCAAACTCCCCAGACAGTATCATTTGGTAGGATGAAATGACATCTGGATTGATCCCAATAAATGTGCCGCTATCCAAGTGGTGTCAAAAACTTGCTGTGGAAAAAATAGTCTATGTTACCCCCTCAATATAACTTTCACTTCCAAAGGAAGGGGCTACCTCAGAACAACATGGCCTATGGGAAATACTTGGGGAATGCGATTCTATATTAATGGCCCTGGCTATGACTTTGGTCTCTGGTTCACCATTCGGCTTAAAAAGGAAGAAAATCCCACAGCAATAGGGCCCAATCCATTCAAGTCTGGAATTAAGCCTCCTAAACCTCCCATGCCTAGATCTACCAAAACCCCTCTACCATCTCATACTTCGCAGTTTCCGTCTTTGCCTACTTCCCCAGTCCAGAGTACAGCTGACTCCTCCCCCTGGGAACTAATTAAAGGAACCTTTATGGTACTGAACTCCACACAGTCAGAACTCCTTGCATTTCAGCCCAGGTATTTGACAGCTCTGTACATTATTGTGTAATGGTGCAGATACCCCCCAGGGTGCTCTATCATGATCCAGAATCCTTTGAAGGTCTACTAGGTGGACAAACAGCCCGATTTTGCCGGGAGCCAGTGTCCCTTACTCTAGCCATCCTATTGGGGCTAGGAGCTGCTGCAGGAGTGGCTACAGGAACAGCTGATATGATCCATGGGTCACAACAAATGGACTGATTAGAAACAGCAATAAATCAAGACTTGAAGACGTTAGAGACCTCCATCACAGTTTTGCAGGAATCCTTAACCTCTCTCTCTAAAGTTGTTTTACAGAACAGGTGAGGATTAGACCTCCATTTAATAAGGGAGGGGGGCCTCTGTGCTGTACTGAGAGAAAAATGCTTTTTTTATGCTGACCATACTGGAGTTGTAAAATAATCCATGAGTAAATTGAGAAAATGCCTTGAAGAGCACCAGAGAGAAAGGGAGATTCAACAAGTGTGGTTTGAGTCATGGTTTACCTTGTCCCCCTGGTTAACTACACTCCTATCAGCCTTAGCTGGACCCCTGATCATGCTTATGGTGTTGATAACTGTGGGACCTTGTTTGCTTAACCTCATAGTTTCCTTTCTCCAGGCTCAGATTGGGCAGGTAAAACTCATGGTAATCAGACAGAAATACACTTCACTGGCAGAAATAGAATGTGAGACCCCACAAAAATTATGATTCATTACTTTTAAAAGGAGAAATGAAAGAATTAAAGAAATTAAAATTGAAACGTAAAGAACCAGGTTTTGTAAAGTTTACAAGCTGTGCTCAGAACCTGAAATTCCTGTGTCAGTGAAGACAATTCCCGGAACTGCCCATTAGATGTGTTGAAATCTTTCCTGACCACCTAGTTACTTAACAACCTCTTCCCAGAAACCGTGCATCTCAGCACGTATACATCTCAGGGCTTCAACCAATCAGTTTAAATGTATACCCCTTCTCAGGGCTGACCAATCACCCCCTGCCCGAACTGTTCCCGCCAATGAATGTGCTAATCATGTTTTAGAGTTGTTATTTGATTTTCCCACAGTATATGATATTTGCTAAAGGAGGCTATGATGTATATAAAGTCCCTGCACTCTCTAAAGATTGTATATAATCTCTTCTCAAGTTGTTCTCGGGGCTCTTTGTTCTTTCCTCCTCTGAAGTGAGCTTTGAGCCCCAGCATGCTGGACCCCCAATAAACCATTTGCTGTGGCATGAGACAATAGGTGCTTGGGTTTTCTCATGTCTCCAAATCACATAAAGAATCTATACCTGACAGTCAGTAAGCCTCAAATTGGAGAAGCAGTGCAGTATTAGCGGCAGGGCTATTTGATCACTCCTGATTCAAAGGAAGGGTGTTCAGGCCACCCAATGCCCTTCTGGACTTCAAATATTACCTAGATTTCTGTTTTCATACTTATATTTCACCAGTATATTCTTGAAAATATCGCAGGTTCCCAATACCATAATTCATCCTGCAGAATGATTCCTAAACCAAATCGAACCTGTTATTACCCTTAACCATGCAATATTTCCTCAATATAACTTAACAGAAGAACAAGGATATTGTTGGTCTTACAATACAGGAATGTAGGGGGTCTTCCTCCTGCTGAGAACCTCAAAGTTCCGTGCAGAAATGATCCCTGAAGAAGATGTAGACACCTATGAAAGACCTGAGAGAGCAAAAGTCAACTTCCATGTAAAACAACCTGGTCAAAATGAAGGGATGTGTCTGAAAGCCTCTCTCTTCTTAATGTAGATTAAATCGACCAAACCAGGCCTGTGTGGAGAGCTGTTCCCGGGTGCCTATGGTTGATATACCATTCTATCTTGTGAAAGTGTCACAGGAAGTATGGAAAGCCTCCATCTCATGGGACCCTTGGAAGCAACTGTTAGGAAAAAGTGGTTGCCAACCCAGTGACCTCATTCAGTTCGTGAAGGAAGTGACCTATCACACTTCCTTGGTGATGGAACTCTCTGAACTCGGGATCCAGGAAGCCAGGCACCCAGAGCCAGTCCCAGTCCCAGTCCCAGTGGTCTCATTTGTTTGGATTTACCAAGGACAGAGTCAGTCTTTCTTAGTACCTACTGAAGTGAGAATGGCCAAATGCCAGGAGAGCTCTGAAGAGGGGCCTTTTCTGAGAAAGCAGGTAGTGGCTCAACCATGGCTCCTGACAACTTCACAGAGTTGGCAAAGAAGTCCAGGTCTGAGATAGGACAGGCCATTTTGGTGGAACATAGTATGGCCCACCAGTCAGAGGACACTCAGGATACTCACAGACATACTTGGGGGAAGGAGATTCCGTTGTGGGTGTCTGTGTGAGTTTGTGGTTTTGTCTCATGTTCTGAGAATAGGTAGGAAAGGCGGTTTGTTTGTTTAGACTGGAATGTTTCTAGAAAGTCGTTTGACAACGCGAGTGTTTCTATGTCTATGTATCCCACTGAATCCGTTTTTGTAGACATTTGAAAAGAGAATTCATCAATGGTTGTGTCCTGTCTAGTAGAAAGCTTCCCAGCATTCATCTTGCCAAATTAAAGAATAAAGAGCTGCTTGCCTTATGGATGGGCAACACCTATTATCTTCTTAAGTTCCTATTTTCTTCCTGAATACTGGCCACTCTCCAGAATAGCCTCATGGTATTATTTCCAAGATATGTACCACCTCCAAGCTCTGTGACATGATCATGTACTGGATAGCTGAAGGGAATGAGAGCATCTCAGAAAACTCAGATATCAGTGCGACCAGTAAAGTCTCAGTGGAGAAATACTACTTTGGACTTTTGCTTACCTATTGTTCTGTTGTCCTGAATGTCAGGAACGTGTTTGCCTCAGGCCACCCCTGTGTGAAACCTGAAGAAATCAGTTTTCAAATGGAAAAGGATGGGCGTCACCTGTGGCTCTTTGCTTAATTGCTTTGGAAATGGATGTGGCTGAATCAGCCTCTTTGCCCTCTGTGAGGCAGTGGCTTAGATTCTCAGCACCTGATGGATCTAAAGAAAGTTTCCAAGTGTGCATCCAAAACCAAAATGGCCAAAAGAGCAGTCATTGTGGATGAAGTCTCTCGCCTTCCTCTGTAAGCTTCCTGACCTCCATCAAGTGAGAATAGGGATCCGTTGGGTCAAACCAGTTCTTCAAAGCTCTGCAGAGGCTAGCCAATAGGTGCTTGGGTTTTGTCAGGACACCAATTCACATAAAGAATCTATACCAGTCAGTTGGCCTCAAACTGGAGAAGCAGAGCAGTATTAAAGAAGGGCTATTTGATCACTCTTGGTTCACAGGAATGGTGTCTAGTCCACTCTGACTTTAGGCAAATGAGGGGCAAGGGAGCTTATTTTGGACACTGTCTTGGGCTGCGCCCGTCATGGAAACCTCTAGCTAGAGGTTATTCAGAGTGTCTATGTTGAAGAAGATGAGGGCCATGTGGGAGTTTTTTGGTTTTAATTGTGGTCAATTGTTGGTGGTTAGAAGAGAATCCTGGGTCCACCTGGGCTGGAATTCTGGTGCAATTCCCCTTAAAGACTGATTCCTGGAACTGACCTCAGAGAAGTATTGCCATTAATTGTGTTGGGATTTTAGGCGGCCATGCATGAGAGTCGCCATTGGAAACTGAGATCTAAGCCTGGAGTGGCTATTCACCAAGCACTGTCAATCTCAGCCAGGACATCACATGATTTTATTCTGAAAGACTTGGCAGCCATTGTTGAGAGTCAAAACACACATGGACCTCACATTGTAGACCTCAATAGGCCTGGCTTCATGTGGCCTTTTGGCCACTCTTTGGGAAGACTTGCCTCTGAAAATTCTCCAGAGTTTTCCTTGAAATGTGCTTCCTAAAAATTTAATGGTTCCTGAATGAATTGAAACCCACAGTTTCTCCAACTTCATCCTTGAAAAATGTCTAGATAAATACCATGAAATTTTTGAAATTTCCACGACCAGGTGGCACTGGAGAACCTTTGGATGTCCTGCTGCTGATCAAGAGTGTACCAGACAGTGCCTTCCTTGACTGGGTTTCATGAAAATGGTGTAGAACAGAGCTGCCAGTATGGTGGAGCCTGTTGAGTAGTGGGCCCAGAGCTGTGGTGTGCAGTTGTGTGATAAAATATCTGTGGTGGGGTCATGTGGATCTTACTTTGGCTTCCAAAGGCTTGTGACTGACATGGTGCAGCCAGCATACCTTTGTATATTAAGCCATCTTGTTAGATGGAGAGTTTTCAGGGCAATGTTCAGAATCAAGTTGCTATGGTCAAGGGGGCAAGCAATGTGGCATAGAAGCCTGGTTGGTGCATTCTCCTGCAGACCCTTACACACCACACGTGACAGAACTCCCTCCAGCACTGTGTCCCAGTGGAACTCCTTGTATTTTGTGAAGCAAATACCAAACTCCCAGTGCAGCAACAAGAAACACAACAAAATTGGAGAATGACCAAATGGCTTCACAGTCTACACGGAAAGATTCTTAGACCCCAGTGGCCACAGTAAACCCACAAAGAGAGAATTC
Organism: Callospermophilus lateralis; assembly: GCF_048772815.1. Taxonomy (NCBI): domain Eukaryota; kingdom Metazoa; phylum Chordata; class Mammalia; order Rodentia; family Sciuridae; genus Callospermophilus; species Callospermophilus lateralis. The sequence goes on along the minus strand of NW_027512278.1, from coordinate 415,821 downwards.
AGCACTGCTACCTCGTGTTCATTGGAAAATAAGAAGAAACCATGTCCTCCATGTAACAGATGCATACACAGCTTTGATGGTCTCACTAAAAAGGAAGCTAAAGCTCCTGAAAACAACATATATTTCAAGTGTACAACCTCAAAGACAGTTTCCCAGATGTCTTGAGGCCTGCACACTTCCATGTTTGTGGAGTTTTTACAGTCTCCATTACTTTTGGAAACTCCTCTACCACCTCCAGTGTTGTGAACTCCAGAGCATTTTCCATTCCAGATATGTATTCCTAGATTTTCTAACTCTTCTCCTCTAATTGTATCTTACTTGGGGCTAAGGTAATGTCAAGGCATTGTTCTGGATGAGAGTGGGAAGATTTTTTTGTAGCACATATTTGCATACACATTGGATTCATTTTCCAATTATTCATTCAAAATACTGAATCCCTCATAGTAACCCAGTCCCTACTAGACTCTGACTACAAATCCTATTATGATGGATAAAAATAGACCAAACCAAATTGAAATACAAGTAGTTCAGAGGATGCAAGGTTAACATTTGGACGTTCCTTTTGCATTATATATGGTAGGAGTTTTAAATCTAGTCATTTTTTTGTTGAAACACTTCTCCATGTGTTTTTAAAGTTAACAAATATGTGAATTCATGTCTCCATTTCTCTGTAGCCTATGCAGCACATATATTTTTATATGCACATATAGAATCCTACCTGGTACCACACGTACATTCTTGTGAGGTGGCTCACTTGGCAGATACAAATTGTGAGAAGAGATCACTCCTGTTAAACACTGTTGAAACGGAAAATTCAACCTATGAGTGAGTATCCTAGCTGAACAACATTATACATAAATTCATGTTCAGTAAAATGAATATTTTTAGATCTGTGGATGATATATATATTTCATGGTGAATTTCATTTGGCTTGTATATTAATACTTTTTAATTTCTGTGTGTGTATTTTAATATATATACATATATATATATATATATATATATATATATATATATATATATACACTCTCCAGAGTTTTCAAAATATGAAATAAATGTATCTTATTAGGTACTCCCTAAATTCATTAATATTTAAGTGCGTATTTATAATCAACTTTTCATAAGATTATTCTAAGACATATTCATCCTCCTGAAATACGTATTTGTTTCCTAGTACTGAAAACTAAGTTAAGTGAATTGTGCATACATATCCTAATATTTTACACTAATTGACCCAGGTTAATATAAATGCAAGTAGATTTCTATAGGACATGATGTGTATTTTGACGTTCATTTTTTTTCAACACTTGTACATTACTATTTCCTCAGTTTATGCACATCATAAGATATATATTTCATCCACAAGTTCACAAATTTAAAGGCTTTTGTTTCACTTTCAATCACTTCCTGCTTCAGAACACATGTATTCCTCCAGGTTACATGACTGGTCTTTTCATGAGACTTCTTTCCAAACACATTATTTTCGATTTCCACAATTACTTTTGAAGCAAAACTCACACATTCTTCATGATAAACCATAACCCTAATATTACCATTAGATGTATAACTGGTTTGAATGAATGGATATATATCAATATAAGGTTTCCTGTATATTTTCAGATATCAATTTGAACCATTATTTAAGTTGGAACCAGTTATATTATTTATTCACAGTATGGTCTATTCATGCATTATTTCTATATTCATAGACACAGTGTACACCTATTTGTATTCAAAATACTAATTTACACGTCTTCAAAATACTGTTCCTAGAAATGGTGAAAGAAATACTCATGTCACCTGATCTACATATACATTTTATCACAGTAATATTCTGGAAACAAAAAGCAAATGTCACACTTATGATTGTACTAAAGCCTAAATGGAAATTGAACATGGATTACTAAAATCATCCATGTCCAGTTTGCCTATTGCTCTCAAATGTGGATCCTATTGGTGACTACATATTTGTTTCTTCCTAAGATTATATATTCAACCTCAAACCTGTTGAAAATGTCTAATCCTATTACTCACCTTATACTTTGCCTGATTTCCTAATGTCTCTATTGACATATATTTTCCCCAGTTCATCATTGTGACTGCCTCTTAACATGTGCTGACATTTACATTCACTCTCTACATGAAACCCTATTGCTAAAGACCATTTTGTCCAAATCCTATACTCACTCATCTTTCTAAAACTACCGTCTATCTTTCTAATCCTACCGACTATCCCTTTTTGACTGCATGTTCTCTTCGACATTCAATCATCCAAGGTACAATATCCTATACCATTGTATATTGATTTATCTGAGACATCTGTGCAGAAATTAATTCAAAGCTAAGTATCCCAATCAAGGGCCCAATGCCCTTCTGGGCATCAAATCTCACCTAGATTTCTGTTTTCATACCTATATTTCAACTGTATATTTTGTAAATATCACATGTTCCCATAACCATTATTCATCCTGCAGAATTATTCCTAACCCAATTGAACATGTTGTTAACCCTAACCATACACTGTTCCCTCAATCTAACTTTACAGAAGATCAGGGAGAGAGTTGGTCTTCCAATAGTGGATTGTAGGGTATCTTCCACCTGATGAGAACCTCAAAGGTCCATGCAGAAATGATACATGGAGAAGAAGGTAGCTATGAAGGACCTGAGAGAGCAAAAGTCATTTTCAATGTTAAACAACCGGGTCAGGATGAAGAGATGTATCTGAATCAGCCTTTCTCTTCTTAATATAGAGAAGATGGACCAAACCAGGCCTGTGAGAAGAGCTGTTCCCGGGTGCCTATTGTTGATATACCATTCTAACTTGTGAAACTGTCACAGAAAGTAGGGGCAGTCTCCATCTCCTGGGACCCTTAGAAGCAAATATCAGTACACACTTCCTTGGTGATGGAACACTCTGAACTTGGGATCCAGGAAGCCAGGCACCCAGAGTAAGTCCCAGTCCCAGTCCCAGTGGTCTCAATTGTTTGGATTTACCAAGGACAGAGTCAGTCTTTGTTGGTACCTACTGAAGTGATAATGGCCAAATGTCAGGAGACCTCTGAAGAGGAGCCTTTTCTGAGAAAGCAGGTAGTGGCTCAACCATGGCTCCTGACAACTTCACAGAGTTGGCGAAGGAGACCAGATCTGAGACAGAACAGGCCATTTTGGGGGAACATAGTATGGACCACCAGTCAGAGGACACTCAATATATTCACCAACATACTTGGGGGAAGGAGGTGCCGTTGTGGGTGTTGGTGTGAGTTTGTGGTTTTGTCTCTTTTCTGAGAATAGGTAGGAAAGACTGTTTGTTTGTTTGGACTGGAATGTTTCTAGAAAGTCGTTTGACAACGCGAGTGTTTCTATGTCTGTGCATTCCACTGTATCTGTGGTTGTAGACATTTGAAAAGCGAATGCATCAATGGTTGTGTCCTGTCTAGTAGAAAGCTTCCCAACATTCATACTGCACAATTTAAGAATGGAGAGAGGCTTGCCTTATGGATGGGCAACACCTACTATCTTCCTAAGTTCTTGTTTTCTTCCTGAATACTGGCCACTCTCCAGAATAGCCTCATGGTTTGGTTTCCAAGATATGTACCACCTCCAAGCTCTGTGACATGGCCATGTACTGGATAGCTGAAGAGAATAGAAGCATCTCAGAAAACTCACATATCAGTGTGACCATTAAAGTCTCAGTGGAAAAACACTGCACTGGGCCTTTTGCTTACCTATTGTTCTGTTTTCCTAAATGTCAGGAAGATCTTTGCCTCAGGAAACCCCTTTGTGAAGCCAGAAAAAAAGAGTTTTCAAATGGAAATGAATGGGCATCACCTGTGGCTCTTTGCTTAATTGCTTTGGAAAGAGATGTGGCTAAATCATCCTCTTTGCCCTGTGTGAGGCAGCGGCTTAGATTCTCAGCACCTGATGGATCTAAAGAAAGTTTCCAAGTGTGCATGCAAAACGAAAATGGCCAAAAGAGCGGTCATTGTGGATGAAGTCTCTCGCCTTCCTCTGTAAGCTTCCTGACCTCCATCACGTGAGAATAGGGATCCTTTGTGTCAAATCAGTTCTTCAAAGCCCTACAGAGGCTAGCACATAAGGGCTTGTGTTTTCTCATGACACCAATTCACATAAAGAATATATACCAGACAGTCAGTAGGCCTCAAATTAGAGAAGCAGAGCAGTATTAAGAGCAGGACTATTTGATCACTATTGGTTCACAGGAAGGGAGTCCAGGCCACCCTGACTTTAGGCAAATGAGGGGCAAGGGAGTTCATTTGGAAAACTGTCTTGGGCTGTGCCCCTCATGGAAACCTCCAGCCAGAGGTTATGAAGAGTGTCTATGTGGAAGAAGATGAGAGCCATTTGGGAGTGTTTTGGTTTTAATTGTGGTCATTTGTTTGGTGGTTGGAAGAGATGCCTAGGTCCACCTGGGCTTGAACTCTGGTGTGATTCCCCTTACAGATTGAGTTCAGGAACTGACCTCAGAGAAGTATTGCCATGAATTGTGTTGGGATTTTAGGAGACCACGCATGAGAGTTGCCTTTGGAAACTGAGATCAATGCCCAGGGTGGCTTTCCACAGAGCATTGTCAATCTCTGCCAGGGCATCACATTATTTTATACTGAAAGACTTGGCAGCCATCGTTGACAGTCAAAACACACATGGGCCTCACATTGTAGACCTCAATGGGCCTGGCTTCATGTGTCTTTTTGGCCACTCTTTGGGAAGCCTTGCCTCTGAGAATTCTCCAGAGTTTCCTTGAAATGTGCTTCCTCAAATATTAATGGTTCCTGAATGAATTGAAACCCACAATTTCTCCAACTTCATCCTTGAAAAATGGCTAGATAAATACCATGAAATTTTTGAAATTTTCATGACCAGGTGGCACTGGAGAACCTTTCAATGTCCTCTTGCTGATGAAGTGTGTACCAGACAGTGCCTTGATTGACTAGGTTTCATGAAAATGATGTAGAACAGAGATACCAGTATGTTGGAGCCTGCTGAGTAGTGGGCCCAGAGCTGTGGTGTGCAGGTGTGTGATAAAACATCTGTGGTCGGGCCATGTGTATCTGCCATTGACTTCCAAATGGCTTGTGGCTGACATTGTGCAGCCAGGAATCACTTATATGTCTGATAACTCTCCATATAAGGCATCTTGTTATATGGAGATGTTTCAGGACAATGTTCAGAATCAGGTGCAATGGTCAAGGGGACAAGCTATGTGGGATAGAAGCCTGGTTGATGCATTCTCCTGCAGACCCTGACCCATCTCATGTGAAAGAACTCCCTCCAGCACTGTGTCCCAGCTGAATTCCTTGTATTTTGTGAAGCAAATAACAAATTCCCAGTGCAGCAGCAAGAAACACCACGAAAAGTGGAGGATGACCAAATTGCTTCACAGTCCACACGGGGAGTCACTTAGCCTTCAGTGGCGACAGTTTACCTACAAAGAGTGAATTCAGCACTGCTGCCTCATGTCCTTTGAAAAACAAGAAACCATGCCCTCCAGGTCACATAGATGCAGATCCAGCTTTGATGGTCTCATTAGAAAGAAAGCTAAAGCTCCGGACAACAACATATATGTCAAGTGCCCATCGTCAGAGGCAGTTTCTAAGGAAGTCTTCAGGCTGGCAGAGCTCCTTGTTTGATAGCATTTACCTATTAGACCAGGATGCAAGAAAAGACCACTGACTCCAATTAAAATCAAGTTAAAGCAAGCTTATATTTTCCACTGCCCAGGTGGCCTCTCCCTCCCAAAACAGTGGGAACAAGACAGCCACCCAAATTTCCTACAGCCCAGGTTTATAACCCAGAATTTTACACTACAGGGGGGTTAAAATATCAGAACTTTGACAAGCATCAAACTAATCGTAGTTTATATATATATATATATATATATATATATATATATATATATATATATATATATATATATATTTGCTGGCCCCAACATCAGAATTTATGAAGACCATTAGAGCCCCAGAGAGGGTCATTGTCTGGCCAGGGAAGGCCAGTATTTATGAGGTGTCAATAAAGTTTCATAGAGGGCTGTTCCTGGTCAAAGAGCCAGGCATGGGTGATTTCAAGGCCACGGGCAGGCATTGCAAGCAGGTTCAGAATTTGGTGTAATTTATAGTTAAGCCAAAATTTTCTTTTCATGGCTTTGTGGCAAGATGGATCCCAATTTTAATAAAAGATCAGGTTGGGTCTATCATTCCCCCCTTTTCTAATGTGTCCCTTTCAAATCTTTGATAGGGTAGGGGAAGAGCACTGAGGGAATTTTAATACCTCACGTAACAGTCTCCATATTTTTTGAACTCACACAAAACCAGTCTCCCTGATTTTACCTGACTTAATTAATTACTTAAAATGAAAGTCTATTTATTTTTGGCTCCATTGTTGTAAGAAGAGTGGCGTCACTCATTTTGGCTTCTTCTGAGCTGAGAGAGGGTGACATGAGGGGGCACAGCATGAGGGACATGAGTTGCCTTTTAGAAGTCAGTTCGGTTTGAAGTCTGGTTGTGGTAGAACAGTTTGTAAAGTCATCTGGGGATGGGTTCTTCTATGAGAGAAACAAAAACCATGAGTACTGAATAAATGTTGCAGCTGCTGAAACAAGTCACTGTATAGATGTCCCCTCATCTGTCTTCAATATCCCCAGTTATCAGGACTTTCAACTTAATATTTAACTTTTAGTGTCACAGTTGTCCCACCCCATAAGATACAGTTTAATAATTTAATGTCATCTGATCTTGCAAATTCCTTTTACTAGTATGACCTCTGTGTGTAATAGAGAAACCTTTAATTCTGTTAGTCAGGGCTGGATAATCATACTAGCAAACACCAAGCCTACCTGTGTAGGTTAGGAATATCTGTAGGCCTTAAACAAAAAACTTCTGCCTCTGGTAGCTCCTCTTGATAGTCTCTTTTTATTCTCATCAGGCATTCCTCTCTGAGAATCTTTCTTTGTAGCCTCCAGTCTTACTTATTTTGGGAGGCTACCAAAAAGTGTATACGTTAAAATATTATTATAACTATTATTATTTAAAATGCCCAGGAATGGCTGTATTTTGGGTTTATCTGTCTTTGCTAAGAGTTTAAGATGAAGCAGTAAAACTGACTTTTGTTTCTATCTATTGTTAACAGTCAGCTGAGATTTTATGGGAGTCATTTCTGGGGAAACTTGAGAGCAGCTTCTCAGTTCTGCTAGTGCCATTTGCGCTAGGTGATTCCAGGTCTTGCTTGACCATGTGGCTTCTCTCAGAAGCATCAGGAATATCTCCCTTCTCTGATGACTCTCTTCTTCGTAGAAAATGCACTGATTGGCTTTCTGTTCTCCAGTGGCCTCATTAATCTTCCTGATCAGGTGTTTATGTGGCTGAGAGTTGCAAAGTTCTTTAGAGAAGTCTCCTGTTCCCTGGATACAAACTGACTCAGAGGTCAAGAGCCAAAATTTGTTTTATTGTCCCTTTTCATTTAAATTAAATTTTAAATCCTTATCTTAAACATCCAGCAAATAAATTTTAACAGCCTTATATTAAGAGTACTGTGCTTTAATGTCTATAATTTAAAATTATTTATCTTTTTATTATTTGGGATCTGTATTTTTCTGTCTTGTAGGTGATGCCTTATTATCTTAAATTAACCAATGTTGTGTTTAAAAGCAACTCTTTTGTAAAACACTAACAGGGAATCTTTAGTTAACTTATAAGGAAATTACAAAATAAAATTAACAAGAGTAAAAATACTTAGTTCGTGTAATAGCTACCCTGAATTTTTGGCTGAGTTATAAATTATATCCCCTTTTTGAGATCCTAGTAATCTTGACAGAAAAAAAAAAAACTTCTGAACGTAACTTTAAATTAAATAACATCTGACCTACTGCTTTCGTAGTTATTCTCACATGTTGTAAGATGAGACACAGAGCCTTATCTCAGGTAAGGCAGGGCTCTATATAAATCTTAAGTCTTCTAGTTCTAAAGCTGATCTTTTTTTTTAAATATCATCTTACACAGTTTACATAAATTGTTTGAGGTCACATGAACATTAGCTAACACCATATGATATCACATTTAAAACATGAATTAAAGAAAGGCTGAAAGTTTTTAACCTTTACATAGATTAGGAGCTCATTAACTTAAAAATATATTTAAATTTTTCCCCAATGTAAAAAGTAACTTAAAACTTTACATATCTTATTGATAACAAGTAAATAAATCCCCAATATATATATATATATATATATATATATATATATATATATATATATATATATATTTTTTTACCATACAACTTCAGAACACCAGCTTGATGTAATGCTCTTTTAAAGTTTCTACCTTACAGACTTGTATACCTGGAAGATATGAGCACATTAATAGCATCACAATGACATTGATGTTTTTACATTAACCAAATTTAGCTTTTAAAGAAATTCCAGTACAGTGCTCTAAAATAAAAGTTCTTATTTAATCAGTTGTTTAATTTTTATGGTTGCTTGCTCTAGAAAAATAAAAATAAACACAATGTTATGGGTAAACTTTTGTTTTCAGAAATTTGTGTCGCTTTATCACTTGACTGATTTTTACAATCTTATACAGACTTTAGAACAAACTTATACAGACCTTACTAAATCAATTAGATATCTAACAAAAGTACTCATGAATGAGTAATCCCATATCAAATTTACTTCACTTATTTATCAAAATATTAGAGAAATGTATTGAACAGTGTAAACCATTTTTTTGTTAAAGGAAAAGTCCTAGAACCAAGGCATATTAGACATTTTATAGACATTAATATTTTATTAGATTTTTGAGCAGCTAGAAAAACTTGTAAGCTTAAATTTAAAGACATTTATTGTTATTTGTTTATCCAAATTTAAAGTGAACCATTTAACTCACGTGAATTAAAGATCTTCGAATCCACTTTTTAAAATTTGTTTTTATGAGTGCTTTTTTTTAATGATCGCTCCTTATATATGTTAATTTGTATATCATATATATGATATACGAACATATGGATATATGGACATACAACACATAACAAAAGTGTGCACAAATAATAATAGTAAGGCCTTGTAGCTTTTCACAGGTGAAATCTCCATTGTAATGTTTCAGAACTCCACTGTTGGTCAAAGATAGAACTGATGAGAAAAATATTAACCTAGTTCTCTAGGATCAAAATAATGAGCTCAAAAAAAATACAGAATCTAAGGAAAAAAATGAGAGTCCTAGAAAAAATGACTGGCCAGTAATTAGTAAATACCATACGATTTACCTTTTTTTTTCCCACTTAGACATCAGATCAGTCTCCTACTGAGCTTGTAGGCTTCTTTCATTTACATTTCAACATAAGTCCTGGCTGAGTTCTGGAAGGAGCTGGACAAAACTGCTATTCTGAGCGGACACCTCAGGCCTAAGGCACTTTAACCATAATTTTCAGGTGAGGATGTTGAAAATTATGATACAATTTTAAGATACAATTCAAAATTTTATACCTTAACATCTTGTTTTGTCAACAGATACCATACTATGATTTACTATCCTTGTCCAAATTAATGCACTGACACACTGTGACATTTACCCAGGCTACCCAATTAAAAATTGGTGAAAAAAAAGACTAAATGATTGGGAAGTTACTTGCCAACTTGGAAGTAGAATTCTTTAGTTTTCCATTTTAAGTATTTAAGTTCTCTGGCATGAATTATCTGAAATCATAAACTAAAAAATTACCTAAACCCGACTTTTAACTGCAAGATTGAGCAATGCTACAAAAACCCATCCAGATACCATATTGTTACAATAAAACATCATCATTTAGACACACATTCAGCTAAGATCATTCCCAAGAAACAATTTATAATATCAACACATTATTGCACATGTCTTAAATGGCCAGAAACAAAGACAAAAGACAGACAGAAAGGAGCTCCAGACTATGGCTGACAGGACAGAAGCCTTTAAAACAGCAGATAAGAGAAAAATCTCCTACACCAGTGGCATGATAGATGTCCCCACAAGGGCATCAGATGTTTTCACAGAGGGGCAACCTGAAATGTAATATCAAAGGTCTCCATGGTGACTTTACTGCATTTAGTGTCTCCTTTTTCTTTTTCTCTTTTTTAAGAAAACAGAGGTGGCATAATACTTACAGTGCAGGGAAGGAAGGAGGGAATTTACTGAAGCAACAGGACTTCGGCAGCTGCTGGGAGTCCCTCAGTCCCGTCTTTTACTTAAACAGGATTAGCTCCTCTGGTTTGGTTCCACCCGAAGCACGCTGAATCTCCTAACATTTCAGTAGTCAGCTCTCAAAAATTCCGGGGTCGGGGGGGTATCAAAATTTGTAACTTAAATTTCGGTTCTGGACCTTGAAGCCAATTAATACCAATTTAATATAAGGACAGGGTTTGAGAAAAAGTAAAAGGGAGGTTTACTGCTTTGCTAACAAAGGATAAAAACAGGGGACTCTGTCCAAAGTTGTGACTCTCTTGATCTGGAGGGACAAGGGGTTTTAAAGGAGCTTCACTTGTTAACCTGGGAGATACTCAGTTCTTAGGTCTCCAGCAGGCATTGCCCTCTGCAGTGGGTGTGCTCCAGACAGCCAGCTAGGGGCTTCTCTCATCCTGCTTAACAAAGGGGGGTATAGTGCATCCCATTTCTTTAAAACACAGTCCAAAGGGGTGACAGGCTTACATGCTTTATTACCCATTTTCACGTCCAATATCCTTAAGTTTTTACCACAGAAATCACACAACAAAACGCACAAAAACAAACAAATAAAAAACATTTAGAACACAGAACAAAACACACACAAAAAAACAGAAACTCGGCGAATAAACAGAAAACCAGAGGAGCAATGCAGCGTCTTGCTAAAGCTCCGGGGTAGGAGCTCCTGCGTGCCAGTCGGCACCTCTCTACACTTTCAGAGGTATTCCCTACAGAAAAGAACAGAGGAAAGAAGGATTCCAATTACTGTCCCAGACAGGAGTATATGTGAGCCTTCCCAGGCCACCTCTCTGTCATCAGAAGAGAACTCCCTTAACCGGATATCAGATGTTATAAAGGCGCCTCTTACCTATGAAGGCCTCCTCCACCAGGTGCTTGATAATAGTTTTAGTGCGATGGTTCACTGCAGTGATCCACGGACTGAAGGCTCATTCCAAGGCCTTGGAACTTGGCTCTCCAGCCTGGAGTCCTGGAGGATAGGCCAGCTTCAGAATTTCCAGCAGTATGGCTTTGTGATCTGGTCGGGTCATGTTGCTGGGGAACTCCAAAATGTTAGTCCAGGACACAAGAAAAGACCACTGACTCCAATTAAAATCAAATTAAGGCAAGCTTAATATTTCAAGCAGCCGGGCTGCCTCTCCCTCTCAAAATGGCGGGAACAAGACAGCAACCCCACCTTTCCTACAGCCCAGCTTTATAGCCCAGAAAGTTACACAAAAGGGGGGTTACAGAAAACAGAACTTTGACAAGCATCACACTAATTGTAGTTTACATTTGTTTTTTCTGGCCCCAGCATCAGAAATTATGAGGACCATTAGAGCCTCAGAGAGGGTCATTGTCTGGCCAGGGAAGGCGAATATTTATGAGGTGTCATTAAAGTTTCAGAGAGGGCCGTTTTCTGGTCAGAGAGCCAGGCATGGGTGAGTTCAAAACATGGTCAGGCATTCTAAGCAGGTTCAGAATTTGCAGTAATTTATAGTAAAGCAAAAATTATCTTTTCATGGCTTTGTGGCAAGATGGCTCACAATTTTAATGAAAGATCATGTTGGGTGATCAACCCTGTCCCCTACTTTTGGAAAATCCTCTACCACCTCCAAGGTTGTGAACTCCTGAGCATTTTCCATTCCAGATATGTATTCACAGAATTTCTAACTCTTCTTCTCTAATTGCGTCTTACTTGGGGCGAAGTTAATGTCAAGCCATTGTTCTGGATGAGAGTGGGAAGAATATTGTGCAGCACATAATTGCATACACATTGGATTCACTTTCCAATTTTCCAATTGAAATACTGAATTCCTGACAATAACCCATACCCTTCTAGACGCTAACTACAAATACTAATATGATGGAGAAAAATAACCCAAACGGAATTGAAATACAAGCAGTTCAGAGGAGGCATGGTGTATATTGGACTTGCCTTTTGCAAGATAAAAGGTAGGTGTTATAAATCTAGTCATTTTTTAATTGAAATAGTTTTATATGTGTATTAAAGTTAACAAATATGTGAATTCCTATCTCCCTTTCGCTGTAACCTATTCAGCACATTAATTTTTATATACACATATAGAATCCTACCTGATATCACACGTACATTTTTGTGAGGTGCCTGACATTGCAGATACAAATTGTGAGAAGAGATTACTCCACCTAAATGCTGTTGGAACTGAAAATTCAAGCTAATGGTGAGCTTCCTAGTTGAATAACATTATACATAAATCCATGTTCAGTAAAAAGAATATTTTTGGATCTGTGGATGATATATATTTCATGGTGAAATTCGATTGGCATATATAATTCTACTTTTGAATGTCTTTGTTTGTGTGTGTGTTTGTGTGTGTGTGTGTGTGTGTGTGTGTGTATATATATATATATATATATATATATATATATATACAAAATAAATCTCCAGATTTTTCAAAATATGAAATATATGTGTCTTATATACACTCCCTAAATTTATTCATGTTCATGTATGTGGATTAATAATCAACTTTTCACAAGATTATTCTCAGAAATATTCATCCACCTGAAATACATATTTGTTTCCTAGTACTGAAAACTAACTTCAGTGAAAGGTGGAAACAAATCCTAGTATTTCTACATTAACTGACCTAGTTTAACATCAATGCTAGTAGATTCCTATGGGACATGATGTGTATTTTGACATTAATTATTATTCAACACTGGTACATTACTATTTCTTCAGTTTATGCACATCATAGGATATATATTTCATCCACTACTTAGCAAATTTATAGGCATTTGTTTCACTTTCAATCACTTCTTGCTCCAGAACACATGTATTTCCCTATGTTTCTTGACTGGTCTTTTCATGAGACTTTTTTCAAATATATTATTTTCAATTTCCATGATCAATTTTTAAGCAAAACTCACACATCCTTCATGATAAAACATAACCCTAAGATGACCATTAGATATATAACTGGTTGGAATGATTGATTGTGCATCTTTATAACATTTCTTATATATTTTCAGATATCCATTCAATCCATTATTTAAAGTGGATCCAGTTATATTATTTATTCCCAGTATGGTCTATTCATGCGTTATTGCTATATTCATAGACAGAGGGTATACCTATTTGTACCCCAATACAAATTTATATGTCTTCAAAATATTGCTCCTGGAAATGGTGGAAGAAATACTCATGTCACGTGATATACATATACATTTTATCACAGAAATATTCTGGACACAAAAAGCAAAGGTCACACTTTCAATTGTACCAAAGCCTAAATGGAAAGTGAGCATGGATTACTAAAAACATCTATGTCCAGGTTGCCTAATGCTCTCAAATGTCAATCCTATTGGTGACTACATATTTGATTCTTCCTAAGATTATATATTCAACCTCAAGCCTGTTGAAAATGTCTAATCCTATCACTCACTTTGTACTTTGCTTGATTTCCTAATGTCTTTATTGATATCTGCTTTCCCTCATATTTTCCCCAGTTCATCATTGTGACTGACTCTTCACATGTGCTGACATTAACACTCACTCTCTAACCGAAACCCTATTGCTAAAGAACTTTTTGTCCAAATCCAATACTCACTCTTCATTCTAAACCTAACTACTACCTTCCTCATCGTACTGAATATCGCTTTTTGACTGGATGTTCTCTTCAACATTCAATCATCCAAGGTACAAGGTCCTATGCCATTGTATATTGATTTATCTGAGACAATTGTGCAGCACATAACTCAAAGCTAAGTATACCACTTAAGGGTCCAATTCCCTTCTGGGCTTCAAATCTTTCCTAATTTTCTGCTTTCATACTTATATTTCACCTATATACTCTTGTAAATATCGAAGGTTGCCAATACCATTATTCATCTCGCAAAATGATTCCTAACCCAAATCAAACATGTTATTAACCCTAAACATACACTGTTCCATCAATATAACTTACAGAAAAGCAGGGACAGAGTTGGTCTTACAATATAGGAATGTAGGTGATCTTCCACCTTCTGAGAACCTCAAAGATCCATGCAGAAATGATCCTTGGAGAAGATTTATGCAGCTATGTTGGACCTGAGAGAGCAATAGAAATCTTCCATGGCAAACAACCTGGTCAGGATGAATTGATGGGTCTAAGTCAGCCTCTCTTTTCTTATTGTAAAGAAGTTGGAAGAAACCAGGCCTGTGTGGAGAGCTGTACCTGGGTGCCTAAGGTTGATATTCCATTCTAACTTCTGAATGTGTCAGAGGATGTTGGGGCAGCCTCCATCTCATGGGACCCTTGGAAGCAACTGTTAGGACAAAGTGGTTTTCAAGGCAGTGACCTCATTCAGTTCCTGAAGGAAGTGACCTCTCCTCACTTCCTTGGTGATTGAATTCTCTGAACTTGGGATCCAGGAAGACAGGCACCCAGAGCCAGTCCCAGTCCTAGTCCCATTGGGCTAACTTGTTTGCTTTTTCCAAGGACAGAGTCAGTCTTTCTTGGTACCTACTGATGTGAGGATGGCCAATTGCCAGCAGAGCTCTGAAGAGGTACCTTCCCTGAGAAAGCAGGTAGTGGCTCACCGCTGTCTCCTGACAACTCACATAGTTGGCCAAGGAGACCAGATCTGAGAGAGGACAGGCCATTTCGGGGGAACATAATATGGCCCACCAGTCAGAAGACACTCTGGATAGTCACAGACCTACTTGGGGGAAGGAGGTGGCTTTGCCGTTGTGGGTGTGAGTTTGTGGTTTTTTTCTCATGTTCTGAGAATAGGTAGGAAAGGCGTTTTTTTCTGGTGTGGAGTGGACTGTTTCTAGTAAGTCCTTTGACATTGTGAGGGTTTCTATGTCTGTGTATCCCACTGTATCCGTGGTTGTAGACATTAGAAAAGAGAATGCATCAATGGATTTGTTTTCTCTAGTAGAAAGCTTCCCCACATTAATACTGCCCAATAGATTAATGGACTTCACTTTGCCTTATGGATGGGCAACACCTACTGTCTTCTTAAGTTACTGTTTTCTTCGTGAATTCTGGCCACTCTACAGAATACGCTCATGGTTTTGTGTCCCAGATATGTAACACCACAAGGCTCTGTGACATGGCCATGTACTGGATAGCTGAAGAGATTGAGAGCATCTCAGAAAACTCAGATATCAGTGTGACCAGTAAAGTCTCAGTGAAGAAACCCTTCTTGGGCCATTTGCTTACTTGTGTTTCAATTACCCTGAATTTCAGGAAGGTCTTTGCCTCATGCCAACCCTTTGTGAAGCCTGAAGAAAACTGTTTTCATATGGAAATGAATGGGCTTCACCTGTGGCTCTTTGCTTAATTGCTTTGGAATGGGATGTGTCTGAATCAGTCTCTGGTCCTTGTGTGAGGCTGTGACTTAGATTCTCAGCACCCAATGGATCTAAAGAAAAATCCCATGTGCTTCCCAAACCGAAATGGCCAAAAGAGAAGTCATTGTGGATGAATTTTTTTGCCTTCTTGTTTTAGGTTCCTGACCTCCATTAAGTGAGAATAGGGATTCTTTGGATTAAATGAGTTCTTCAAATCCCTGCAGAGGCTTGCCCATATGTGCTTGGGTTTTCTCATGACTCCAAATCACATAAAGAATCTATACCTCACAGCCAGTAGGCCTCAAATTGGAGAAGCGGTACACTTTAACAGCAGGAATATTTGATCACTCCAGGTTCACAGGAGGAGTGTCCAGGCCACCATGATTTTAGGCAAATGAGGGGCAAGTGAGCTTATTTTTTACACTTTCTTAGGCTGTGCCCCTCATAGAAATCTCCAGCCAGAGGTTATGATGAGTGTCTATATGGAAGAAGATGAGGGCCCTGTGGGAGTGTTTTGATTTTAATTGTGGTCATTTTTGTGGTGGTTGGAAGGAATGACTGGTTCCACCTGGGCTTGAACTCTGGCGTGATTCCCCTTAGAGACTGAGTTCTGGAACTGAACTCAGAGAAGTATTGCCATGAATTGTGTTGGGATTTTAGAAGGCCATGCATGAGACTCACCCATGGAAACTGAGATCTAGGCCCAGGGTGTCTTTCCACAAAACAATGGGAACCTCAGCCAGGATATCACATGATTTTATTCTGAAAGATTGGCAGGTATAGTTGAGAGTCAAAACACACATGG
The DNA here is from genome assembly GCF_048772815.1 of Callospermophilus lateralis. Classification (NCBI taxonomy): domain Eukaryota; kingdom Metazoa; phylum Chordata; class Mammalia; order Rodentia; family Sciuridae; genus Callospermophilus; species Callospermophilus lateralis. The sequence continues at coordinate 399,488 of NW_027512278.1, read as the reverse complement.
ACCTCACATTGTAGGCCTCAATTTGCCTGGCTTCATGTGACCTTTTGGCAACTCTTTGAGAAGCCTTGCCTGTGAGTGTTCTCCAGAGCTTTCATTGAAATGAGCTTTCTCAACACTTAATGGTTCCTGAATGATTTGAAACCCACAGTGCCTCCAACTTAATCTTTGAAAAATGGCTAGATAAATACCATGAAATTTTTGAAATTTCCATGACCAGGTGGCACTGGAGAATCTTTGGAAGTCCTGTGGTTGATCATGTGTATACCAGAGAATGCCTTGTTTTACTGGGTTTTATGAAAATGGTGTAGAACAGAGATGCCAGTAACTTGTATCCTGCTGATTAGTGGGCCTAGAGCAGTGGTGGGCAGGTGTGTGATAAAACACCATGGTGGGGCCATGTGGATCGGCCATTGGCTTCCAAATGGATTATGACTGACATAGTGCAGAAATCAGACACTTATATGTAAAGGCATTTTTTATATGGAGAGGTTCAGGGCAATGTTCAGAATCAGTTTACTATGGTTATTGGGGCAAGGTGTGTGGGATAGAAGCCTGGTTGGTGCATTCTCCTGCAGACCCTGACCCACCACACGTGACAGAACTCCCTTCAGCACTGTATCCTAGTAGAACTCCTTGTATTTGGTGAAGCAAATACCAAATTCCCAGTGCAGCAGCAAGAAACACCACGAAAAGTGGAGGATGACCAAATGTCTTCACAGTCCACACGAGGAGACACTTAGCCTCCAGTGGCCACAGTTTACATACAAAGAGAGAATTCAGCACTGCTGCCTCATGGTCATTGGAATATAAGAAACCATGTCTTCCAGGTCACATAGATGCAGACCCATTTTGATGGTCTCACTACAAAGGAAGTTAAAGCTCATGACAACAACATATATTTCAAGTGCCCAACCTCAGAGGCAGTTTTCCAAGAAGTCTTAGGCCAGCAGAGCTCCATGTTTGTGGAGTGTTTACACTGTTCTTTACTTTTGGAAACTCCTCTACCACCACCAAGGTTGTGAACTCCCGAGCATATTCCATTCCAGATATGTATTCACAGATTTTCACACTTTTCTACTCTAATTGTGTCTTACTTGGGCCAAGGTAATATCAAGGCATTGTTCTGAATGTGAGTGGGAAGATTTTTGTGTAGCACATATTTACATACACATTCGATTCATTTTTCAATTTTCTATTTGAAATACTGAAGCCCTGAAACTAACACATACCCTACTATACTCTGACTAATAATTCTAATATGATGGTGAAAAATAACCCAAACAGAATAGAAATACAAGCAGTTCAGAGGAGGCATGGTGTATTGTTACAATTGCCTTTTGCATTATATAGTGTAGGAGTTATAAATCTAGTCATTTTTTTGTTGAAATAGTTCTACATGTGTTTTTAAAATTAACAAATATGTGAATTCCTGTCTCCCTTTCTCTGTAGCCAATTCAGCACATGTATTTTTATATGCACATATAGAATTCTACCTGGTACCACACGTACATACTTGTGAGGTAACTGAATTGGCAGATGCAAATTGTGAGAAAGGATAACTCCTCCTAAATGCTGTTGGAACTGAAAATTCAACCTATGGGTGAGCTTCCTAGTTGAATAACATTATACATTAATCCATGTTCAGTAAAATGAATATTTTTCGATCTGTGGATTATATATATTTCATGATGAATTTCGATTGGCATATATATTGCTACTTTTTTTCTTTTATTGGTTGCTCAAAACATTAAAAATCTCTTGACATATAATATTTCATACATTAGATTCAAGTGGCTTATGAACTCCCATTTTTAGCCCAAATAGAAATTACAGAATCACATCGATTACACATCCACATTTTTACATAATGCCCTATTAGCTACTGTTGTATTCTGATACCTTTCCTATACTCTACTATCTCCCCTCCCCTTCCTTCCGATCTTCTCTTTTTTCCCCATCTACTGTAATTTATTTCACTCCATGTTTATTTTCCCATTCCACTCACAACAATATGTAATTTTGTGTAACAATGAGGGTCTCCCTCCATTACCATGCAATTTCCCTTTTCTCTCACTTACCCTCCCACCTCATGTCTCTGTTTAAAGTTAATCTTTTCTTCCTGCTATTTCTCCCTGCTCTGTTCTTAGTTGCTCTCATTATATCAAAGAAGACATTTGGTATTTATTTTTTAGGGATTGGCTATCTTCACTAAGCATAATCTGCTCCAGTGCCATCCATTTTTCTGCAAATTTTATGATTTTGTCATTTGTTAGTGCTGCGTAATACTCCATAGTGTATAAATGCCACATTTTTTTTATCCATTCATCTATTGAAGGGCATCTGGGTTGGATCCACAGTGTATCAATTGTGAATTGTACTGCTATGAAAATCCATGTGGTAGTATCCCTGTATTACTCTCTTTTAAGGTCTTCAGGGAATAGTCAGAGAAGGGCAATAGCTGAGTCAAATTGTGGTTCCATTCACAGCTTTCCCAGGAATCTCCATACTGCTTTCCAAATTGGCCACACCAGTTTACAGTCCCACCAGCAATGTACAAGAGTATCTTTTACCCCACATCCTTGCCAGCACTTGTTGTTGTTTGACTTCATAATGGCTACCAATTTACTGGAGTGAGATGGTATCTTAGGGTGATTTTGATTTGAATTTCTCTGACTGCTAGAAATGGTGAGCATTTTATTATGTACTTGATGAATGATTGTATGTCCTCCTCTGAGAAGTGTCTGTTCAAGTCCTTGACCCATTTGTTTATTGGGTTATTTGTTATCTTATTGTCTAATTTTTTGAGTTCTTTGTATATTCTGGATATTAGGCCTCTATCTGAAGTGTGAGGAGTAAAAATTTGTTCCCATGATGTATGCTCCTTATTTACCTCTCTTATTCTTTCTCTTGCTGATAAAAAACTTTTCAGTTTAAGTAGTCCCATTTGTTGATTCTTGTTATTAACTCTTGTGCTATGGATGTCATATAAAGGAATTTGGAGCCCGATCCCATAATATGTAGATCAGAGCCAACTTTTTCTTCTATCAGACACAGAGTCTTTGATTTGATATCTAGCACCTTGATCCACTATGAGTTAACTTTTGTGCATGGCGAGAGAAAGGAATTCAGTTTCATTTTGTTGCACATGGATTTCCATTTTTCCCAACACCATTTGTTGAAGATACTATATTTCCTCCATTGCATGCTTTTAGCTCCTTTATCAAATATAAAATAGTTGTAGCTTTTTGGATTAATCTCTGTGTCCTCCATTCTGTACCATTGGTCCACCCGCCTGTTTTGGTACCAGTACCATGCTGGTTTTTTTTTTAATTAATTTTATTGTAGGTTGTTCAAAACATTTTATAGTTCTTGATATATCATATTTCACACTTTGATTCAAGTGGGATATGAGCTCCCATTTTTACCCCATATACACATTGCAGAATCACATCAATTGCACAACCATTGATTTACATATTGCCATTCTGGTGACTGTTGTATTCTGTTGCCTTTCCTATCCTCTACTATCCCCCCTCCCCCTCCCCTCCCCTCTCCTCTCTCTACCTCCTCTACTGTAATTCATTTCTCCCCCTTATATTTTTCCTCCTTTCCCCTCATTTCCTCTTGTATGTAATTTTGTATACCCCTGAGGGTCTCCTTCCATTTACATGCAATTTTCCTTCTCTCTCCCTTTCCCTCCCACCTCTCATCCCTGTTTAATGTTAATCTTCTTCTCATGCTCTTCGTCCCTACTCTGTTCTTAGTTAATCTCCTTATATCAAAGAAGATATTTGGCATTTTTTTTTAAGGGATTGGCTAGCTTCACTTAGCATAACCTGCTCTAATGCCATCCATTTCCCTCCAAATTCTATGATTTTGTCATTTCTTAATGCAGAGTAATATTCCATTGTGTATAAATGCCACATTTTTTTATCCATTCTTTTATTGAAGGACATCTATGTTGGTTCCACAGTCTTGCTATTGTGAAATGTGCTGCTATGAACATGGATGTAGCAGTGGCCCTATAGTGTGCTCTTTTTAGGTCTTTAGGGAATAGACCGAGAAGGGGAATAGCTGGATCAAATGGTGGTTCCATCCCGAGCTTTCCAAGAAATCTCCATACTGCTTTCCAAATTGGGTGCACCAATTTGCAGTCCCACCAGTAATGTACAAGAGTACACTTTTCCCGACATCCTCGCCAGCACTTGTTGGTGTTTGACTTCCTAAAGGCTGCCAATCTTACTGGAGTGAGATGGTATCTTAGGGTGGTTTTTATTTGCATTTCTCTGACTGCTAGAGATGGTGAGCATTTTTTCATATACTTCTTGATTGATTGTATGTCCTCCTCTGAGAAATTTCTGTCCAGGTCCTTGGCCCATTTGTTGATTGGGTTATTTGTTATCTCATTGTCTAATTTTTTTAGTTCTTTGTATATTCTGGATATTAGGGCTCTGTCTGAAGTGTGAGGAGTAACGATTTGTTCCCAGGACGTAGGCTACCTATTTACCTCTCTTATTGTTTCTTTTGCTGAGAAAATAACTTTTTAGTTTGAGTAAGTCCCATTTGTTGGTTATAGTTATTAACTGTTGTGCTATGGGTGTCCTATTTAGGAATTTGGATCCCGACCCCACAGTATGTAGATCATAGCCAACTTTTTCTTCTATCAGACGCCATGTCTCTGATTTGATATCAAGTTCCTTGATCCACTTTGAGTTAACTTTTGTGCATGGTGAGAGAAAGGGATTCAGTTTCATTTTGTTGCATATGGATTTCCAGTTTTCCCAACACCATTTGTTGAAGATGCTAGCCTTCTTCCATTGCATGCTTTTAGCCCCTTTATCGAATATAAGATAGTTGTAGTTTTGTGGATTGGTTTCTGTGTCCTCTATTCTGTACCATTGGTCCACCCGCCTGTTTTGGTACCAGTACCATGCTGTTTTTGTTTCTATTGCTCTGTAGTATAGTTTGAAGTCTGGTATAGCTATACCGACTGATTCACACTTCCTGCTTAGCAATGTTTTTGCTATTCTGGGTCTTTTATTTTTCCATATGAATTTCATGATTGCTTTCTCTATTTCTACAAGAAATGCCATTGGGATTTTGATTGGCATTGCATTAAACCTATTGAGAACTTTTGTTAATATCGCCATTTTGATGATGTTAATTCTACCTATCCATGAACAGGGTATATTTTTCCATCTTTTAAGATCTTCTTCAATTCTCTCTTTAGGGTTCTGTAGTATTCATTGTATAAGTCTTACACCTCTTTTGTTAGGTTGATTCCCAAGTACTTTATTTTTTCTGAGGATATTGTGAATGGGGTGGTTGTCCTCATATATATTTTAGAGGATTTGTCGCTGATATACAGGAATGCCTTTGATTTATGCGTGTTGATTTTATATCCTGCCACTTTGCTGAATTCATTTATTAGCTCTAATAGTGAAACCGCTGTTGACCGGTGACGAGTTCTTGCTTCCCCAATGTTGAAGAATAACACCAGAAAGCACACACCGAGGCAAGGTCAGAGTAGAAATTAGAAATTTATTAAAGGACAGCAGAAAAGACTTCTCCCGGAGGAAGAAGGGGACCCAAGAGGTGGGAATCCGTGGAAGTGCGGTTGTTTCCCCTTTTTATAGTTCTTTCAGTGATGGAATGTAGGTTGGAGGCCTACAGGTGGGCTTAATTATCACCTTTTGGGATGGGCTATCTCCAAGTCTGTTGGGGCTGTTTCCTGAGCTCCATTAACATTCTTTGAGGTGGACTTTGGCCTAGGGCCTTTTCAGGACTTCATTAACATTCCATGAGTTGTCCTGCGTTTTCCCTGAGTCATTCCCAGCATGGCCTCCATTTTAGATATCACTCGATATTAGACCCGATTTACCTGACTACACTGACTACCTAACTTTAAATCTGGCTTCATTCCCCCCTCTAATTTGGGAACTCTTTACTGCTGTAAGGAAGGGGGGCGAAGAAAATCTCTCTGGCTTCTTCAGGCTGAAAAGGGACGGTGTGGGGCAAGCAGTTTGGAGTCCCCCTTTAAAAATCGGGTCTATCGAGTGGGTCCATGATAGAAGTCTGATTGAGAAGTAATAGACTGGAGGGCCATTTGAGTGATGGGTGGTCTATAAGAGAAACAAGAATTCATTAGTACTGGAACCAGATTGATGCAGCAATAAATCCCATAGCACAGGAATATGCCAATGAGTATGATGGCAAAGACAAAGACTAACAATGTTATCCACCAGGAAGTACCAAGAACCAGGAGCTAAGATATTGTTTCCATGACAAAGTTGCTGAGGACATGGCTTCTATCTGAGCATGTAAATCTTTAAGGATATTTGTCACATTGCCAGAATTGTCAGGGATGTAAACACAACATTTAACTTTTAGGGTTATAGATGTCCTTTTCCTTAAGATACAGTTTAATAACTTAATGTCATCTGACTTGCAAAATCCTTTTACTAGTATGACCTGTGTCTAATAGAGAAATCTTTAATTCTGTTACTTAGGGCTGGATAACCATACTAGCAAACACCATGCCTACCTGTGTAGGTTAGAAATAAAGGCCTTGAACTAAAAACTACTCTGGCAGTTCCTTTTGATAGTTATCAGCATTCCTGTCTGAGAATCTCTTTTGAAGCCTCCAGTTTACTTATTTATAGAAGTTACCTTTAACTATTATTTTACTTAAAATGCCCAGGAATAGCTGTGTTTTGGCTTTGACTGTCTTTGCTAAGTGTTTAAGATGAAGCAAGTCAAACTGACTTTTGTTTTCATCTATTGTTAACAGTCAGCTGAGTTTCCTTGGGAGTCCTTGGGAACTTACAGCAGCTTCTCAGATCTGCTAGTGCCATTTGCGCAAGGATGGGTCCAGGCCTTGCTTGACCATGTGGCTTCCCTCAGAAGCATCAGGCATGTCTCCCTTTTCTGATGACCCTCCTCTTCACAGCAAATGCACTCATTGGCTTTCTGTCCTCCACTGGTCTCATTAATCTCCCTGATCGGGAGGTTATGTGGCCTAGAGTTGCAAAGCTCTTTGGAAAAGTCCCCTATCCCCTGACTCAGACTGACTCAGAGGGCAAGAGCCAAATTTTTAATTTTAAAACTTAATCTTAAACATCCAGCAAATAAGTTTTAACAGCCTTATATTAAGAGCACTGGGCTTTAATGTCTATCTCTCTATCCTGTAGCTGATAACTCCTTATCTTACAAAACCCAGGTTGTGAGTTCTTAAATCAGTACCTCTGCAAAACAGGCAATCTTTAGACCATCTAAAAACAAACTACAGAACAAAATTAACTAGGGTAAAAACATATTTAGTTCATGTAATAGCTACCTTGAATTTTGGCAGAGTTATACATTATATCCCCTGTATGAGATCCTAGTAATCTTGACAAAAAAAAACTTTTGGGCACAACTTTAAATGTACTGAAATCTGGCCTACTTCTTTCATAGTCACTTTCACATGCAGTGAGATGAGACATAGAGCCTTATCTCAAGTAAGGCGGGGCTCTTCATAGATCTTAAATACTATAGTTCTGAAACTGATCTTTGTTTTTTAAACATTATTTTACAAAGCCTACATAAATTGTTGTGAACTTGAGCAAACACAACATAATATCACATCTAAAACATGAATTAAAGAAAAGATTGAAAACTTTTAACCTTTTGTAGAAAAGTAGTAAAGTACTTTTGTGTTTTACAATAAAACCTTTATACAGATTAAGCCCTCATTAACTTAAAAATACACTTGTTGCATCTCAGTGTAAAAAGGTAACATAGAACTGTACATATCTTATTGATAACAATCCCAGTTATAGAACACAAATGATTTAATTATATCTCCAACATGTCTTTCTTTTAAGCCTAAAATTACCATATAACTTTAGAACACCAGCTTGATATAATGCTCTTTCTAAGGCTTCTACCTAACAGACTTGTATACCTGGAAGATGTGAACATATTAATAGCACCAATTACATTGATGTTTTTATATTAACCAAGTTTAGCTTTTAAAGAGATAACATAGCACCTCACACCATTTCCTTTTTGTAAATTTTATCAAACTGTCCCAAATTTTCAATACGCAGGCTAGTGGTGCACCTGGCGTATTGGAGAGAGAGAAGCTCCCGTCTGAGTGAGAAGAAAACAGGATTCAGGCGCCCACGCCGCGCCAGAGAAAACTGTTCTCATTAGGGACGTCTCCCTAGGTTTGAGCTTCCTAAACGGTCCAGAAAACCCGTCTCTCACCTTGCTTTGCCAAGGGGTTTCTGGTCCCCTTTAGCAAAGTGCTAGGGTCTCAGTTTGCCCTGTGCCAGAGACCCTGGGAGGATTCAGACTTAAGGGCATTACTGTATCCTCCTGGCCACTAAAAACCCATTGGAAAAGAGAAACATGTTCTCTTTTGTTGCCTTTGCTCTGTAGACTAGCAGATTACCTGAGGAGTTGATTCTAAAAATGCCTCTCTAGCAGCTTAAAGAGAACACAGCTCATTTTAAACATTGGGCGGTAAAACAGACTATCGAAAGTTACCTATGCACCTTAGGGAACCTGGGAAGATTTTACTAATTATCTCATGCCTTTCTCAGTCCTACAACCCGAATTGCTAACATTTCTGACCTGCAAAGGAAGGGGAGCATCCAGGAGGGATTGGATGCGGGGTTTGGAGTGTTGCGTAGCCCATACAGAGGCAAATGTGATTGGGGCTTTCCCTCAGTGCCATTCATCTACCGATCACCCTAGATACCCCTGGGGGCTGTCGGGAGGAGGCTCAAGAGAAAGGAACCTTAAGAATCGTCTGAGAGTAGCCCAGACCGGAATTCCGCAGTTGTTCCAAACTCCTTCCCCCACCTCCACGCATCCGAGGCAGATCGGGATTCGGGACACTGTGTACTCACGCCAATTGCTCTCCGGGCCCAGACAGAAAAGTTGGAAGCGGCTTTGGCAGAACCCAACATGCCTGCTCTGTATTGAACAGGTGATTAAGAGCTGCCTAGGCCGAGAAACCTCTCACCCGAGTATTGAAGAGTGGCGGCTGCACTAGTTGCGTTTAAGTAGCCGTCGGGTGCCCACATTACCCTCCAGAGAGAAAGAGAGAGAAAGATGCACCTCAAACAGACATGGGGTGCGTGCACTTACCTCGGTGTAGAATCTCGGTGGGACCTCCAATATGAAACCGCTGTTGACCGGTGACGAGTTCTTGCTTCCCCAATGTTGAAGAATAACACCAGAAAGCACACACCGAGGCAAGGTCAGAGTAGAAATTAGAAATTTATTAAAGGACAGCAGAAAAGACTTCTCCCGGAGGAAGAAGGGGACCCAAGAGGTGGGAATCCGTGGAAGTGCGGTTGTTTCCCCTTTTTATAGTTCTTTCAGTGATGGAATGTAGGTTGGAGGCCTACAGGTGGGCTTAATTATCACCTTTTGGGATGGGCTATCTCCAAGTCTGTTGGGGCTGTTTCCTGAGCTCCATTAACATTCTTTGAGGTGGACTTTGGCCTAGGGCCTTTTCAGGACTTCATTAACATTCCATGAGTTGTCCTGCGTTTTCCCTGAGTCATTCCCAGCATGGCCTCCATTTTAGATTTCACTCGATATTAGACCCGATTTACCTGACTACACTGACTACCTAACTTTAAATCTGGCTTCATTAGTTTCTTTGTAGACCCTTTTGGGTCTGCTAGGTATAGAATCATGTCATCTGCAAATAGTGATAATTTGAGTTCTTCTTTTCCTATTTTTATGCCTTTAATTTCTTTTGTCTGTCTAATTGCACTGGCCAGTGATTCGAGAACTATGTTGAACAGAAGTGGTAAGAGAGGCCATGCCTGTCTTGTACCAGATTTTAGAGGGAATGCCTTCAGTTTTTCTCCATTCAGAATGATGCTAGGCAGAGGCTGAGCATAGATTTCTTTTACAATATTGAGGTATGTTCCTGTTATCCCTAGTTTTTCTAGAGTTTTGAACATAAAGGGATGCTGTACTTTGTTGAATGCTTTTTCCGCATCTATCGAGATGATCATATGGTTCTTATATTTAAGCCTATTGATGTGGTGAATAACATTTATTGATTTTCGTATATTGAACCAACCTTGCATCCCAGGGATAAATCCTACCTGATCATGGTGCACAATTTTTTTGATATGTTTTTGTATCCGGTTCGCGAGAAGTTTATTGAGCATTTTTGCATCTAGGTTCATTAGAGATATTGGTCTGTAGTTTTCTTTCTTTGGAGTGTCTTTGTCTGGTTTAGGAATCAGGGTGATGTTGGACTCATAGAATGAATTTGGAAGTTCTCCCTGTTTTTCATTTTCCTGAAATAGCTTGAAAAGTATTGGTATTAGTTCCTCTTTAAAGGTTTTGTAAAACTCTGCTGTATACCCATCCGGTCCTGGGCTTTTCTTAGTTGGTAGTCTTTTGATGGTTTCTTTATTTCCTCAGTTGATATTCGTCTGTTTAGGTTGTCAATATCCTCCTAACTCAATCTGGGCAAATCATATGACTTAAGAAATTTATCGATGCCTTCACTATCTTCTAATTTATTGGAGTATAAGGATTCAAAATAATTTCTGATAATCTTCTGTATTTCTGAAGTGTCTGTTGTGATATTGCCTTTTTCATCCCATATGCGAGTAATTTGAGTTCTCTCTCTTCTTCTCTTCATTAGCGTGGCTAAGGGTCTGTCAATTTTATTTATTTTTTCAAAGAACCAACTTTTAGTTTTGTCAATTTTTTCAATTGTTTCTTTTGTTTCAATTTCATTAATTTTTGCTCTGATTTTAATTATTTCTTGTCTTCTACTTTTTTGCTGTTGTTTTGCTCTTCTTTTTCTAGGACATTGAGTTGAAGTATTAGATCATTTATTTGTTAGTTTGTTTCTTTTTTTAAGGAATGAACTCCAAGCAATAAATTTTCCTCTTAGAACTGCTTTCAATGTGTCCCATAGATTCCGATATGTTGTGTCTCTGTTTTCATTTATCTCTAAGAATTTTTTAATATCCTCCTTGATGTCTTCTATAACCCATTTATCATTCAGTAACCTATTTTTCATTCTCCAATTGATGCATGATTTTTCCTTACTTCTTTTATCGTTGATTTTCAATTTCATTTCATTATGTTCAGATAAGATGCATGGTATTATCTCTACTCCTTTATATTGTCTAAGAGTTGCCCTGTGACATAATATATGATCTATTTTTGAGAAGGATCCAAGTGCTGCTGAGAAAAAAGTGTAACTGCTTGATCTTGGGTGGTATATTCTATATATGTCAATTAAGTCTAGGTTATTAATTATGTTATTGAGTTCTATAGATTCCTTATTCAACTTTTCTTTGTAAGATCTATCCAGTGGTGAGAGAGGTGTGTTGAAGTCTCCCATAATTATTGTATGGTGGTCTATTAGACTCTTGAACTTGAGAAGAGTTTGTTTGATGAACATAGCTGCACCATTGTTTGGGGCATATATATTTATGATTGTGATGTCTTGTTGGTGGATGGTTCCCTTGAGCTGTATGTAGTGTCCCTCTTCATCCCTTTTGATTAACTTTGGCTTGAAATCTATTTTATTTGATATGAGTATGGACACTCGTGCTTGTTTCCGAAGTCCATAAGAGTGATATGATATTTCCCAACCTTTCACCTTCAGTCTATGTATGTCTTTTCCTATCAAATGCGTCTACTGAAGGCAGCATATTGTTGGGTCTTGTTTTGTGATCCATTCTACTAGCCTGTGTCTCTTAATTCGTGAGTTTAAGCCATTAACATTTAGGGTTATTATTGAGATATGGGTTGTTCTTCCAGTCATATTGGTTTATTTATGTTACTAAACATGGTTTGTTTTCCTCTTTGATTATTCCCCCTCTTTACTGTACTCCCTCCCGCTGTTGGTTTTCATTGTTATTTTCCATTTCCTCTTCCTGCAATGTTTTGCCGAGGATGTTTTGAAGAGATGGTTTTCTAGCTGCAAATTCTTTTCACTTTTGTTTATCATGGAAGGTTTTAATTTCATCTTCCATACTGAAGCTTAATTTTGCTGGATACACAATTCTTGGTTGGAACCCATTTTCTTTCAGTGTTTCAAATATGTTATTCAAGGATCTTCTAGCTTTCAGAGTCTGTGTTGAAAGATCAGCTGTTATCCTGATTGGTTTACCCCTAAATGTAATCTGCTTCCTTTCTCTTGTAGCTTTTAAAATTCTCTCCTTATTCTGTATGTTGGGCATCTTCATTATAATGTGTCTAGGTGTGGATCTCTTATGATTTTGCACATTCGGCGTCCCGTAGGCTTCTAGGATATGGGATTCTGTCTCATTCTTCAAGTCTGGGAAGTTTTCTCATATTATTTCATTGAATAGATTGCTCATTCCTTTTGTTTGGAACTCTATACCTTCCTGTATCCCAATGACTCTTAAGTTTGGTCTCTTTATGTTATCCCATATTTCTTGAATGTTCTGCTCATGGTTTCTTAACAGCTTTGCTGAGCTGTCTATGTTCTTCTCCAGTTGAAATACTTTGTCTTCATTTTCTGATGTTCTATCTTCTAAGTGTTCTACTCTGCTGGTAGTATTCTCAATTGAGTTTTTAATTTGGTTTATTGTTTCCTGCATTTCCAGGATTTCTGTTTGTTTGTTTTTTATAACCTTGATCTCCCTGTATAATTGATCTTTTGCTTCTTGTATTTGTTTATGTAATTCATTTTCAAAGTGCTCGAAGTGGTCTTTCATTGTCTGATTATGCTGTCTAATGTCTTCCTTGAGACTCCAGATAATCTGAAGCATGTATATCCTGAATTCTTTATCTGACATTCCATCTGCTGCAGATATTACCTCTTCTAAAGTTGAGTTGACCTGCATTGCTTGTGGTCCTTTCTTTCCTTGTCTTTTCATACTGATCGCGTTTCTTTCTGCTTGGTGAAACTGTTTTGTTATTGATTTTCCCCCTATATATTTATATTGCTCTTATATAGTTGCAAAGTCTCCCTCGCAGGCTTTGGCGGTGGTTCTGCCCCTCCTCCAATTGGGGCAATGTGCCTACTATGCCGGCAGGCTGCTGTGCCTCTACTTTCGGTGGGCCTGTTCTTTCGGTGGTCACAGGTTCGCCTCCCTTGCAGGCGTGAGAAGCGGCTCTGCACCTCCGCTGGCCGCTAGGCCTGTTCTGTCTGTCGTTTGCAGGTCTGTCTACCTAACAGGTGCTGGTGGCGGCTCTGCCCCTCCCCCAAACGGGGTGATGTGTCAGACGGCCACTGGGCCTGTTTTATCAGTGGTCACGGTATCGCCTACCTTGCAGGTGGGTGGGGCAGCTGTGCCCCTCTGCAGGTTTCTGGGCCTGACCTGCCGGTGGGTCGCAGGTCATTCATTTTTTAGTTCTAGTAGTTTTTGTACACCTTTTTGTGTCTTCTATGTATAGAATAATGTCACCCGAAAATAGTGATAATTTGCGTTCTTATTTTCCTATTTTTATGCCTTTTATTTGTTTAGTATGTCTAATTGCTCTGGCCAGTGTTTCGAGAACTATATGGAATAGAAGTGGTGAGAAAGGGCATCCCTGTCTTGTTCCAGATTTTAGAAGAAATGCCTTCAATTTTTCTCCATTCATAATGATGCTAGCCTGAGGCTTAGCATAGATAGCTTTTACAATGTCGAGGTAACTTCCTGTTATCCCTATTTTTTCTAATGTTTTGAACATAAAGGGATGCTGTACTTTGTCAAATGCTTTTTTTGCTTCTATCGAGATGATCATATGGTTCTTATCTTTAAGTCTATTGATGTGGTGAATAACATTTATTGATTTCCGTATATTGAACCATCCTTGCATCCCAGCTATGAATCCTACTTGATCATGGTGCATAATTTTTTGGATGTGCTTTTGTATTCGATTCACCAGAGTTTTATTGAGGATTTTTGCATGTAGGTTCATCAGATATATTGGTCTGTAGTTTTCTTTCTTTGAGGTGTCTTTTTCTGATTTCGGAATCAGCGTGATGTTGGCCTCATAGAATGAATTTGGTAGAGCTCCCTCTTTTTCTCTATGCTGAAATAACTTGAAAAGTATTGGTATTAAATCTTCTTTAAATGTTTTGTAAAACTCCGCTGTATAGCCATCTGTTCCTGGGCTTTTCTTGGTTTGTAGTCTTTTGATTGCTTCTTCTGTTTCATCCATTGACATTGGTCTGTTTAAATTGTGTGTATCCTTCTGACTCAGTCTGGGAATATCATATGACTTAAGAAATTTATCGATGTCTTCACTATATTCTATTTTATTGGAATATAGGTTTTCTAAATAATTTCTAATTGTCTTCTGTATTTCGGAAGCATCTGTTGTAATATTGCCTTTTTCATCCCATATGTTAGTAATTTGAGTTCTCTCTCTTCTTCTCTTCATTAGCATGCCAAAGGGTCTGTCGAACATATTTATTTTTTCGAAGAACCACCTTTTAGTTTTGTTAATTTTTTCAATAGTTTCTTTTGTTTCAATTTCGTTGATTTCTGCTCTGATTTTAATTATTTCTTGCTTTCTGCTACATTTTTTGTTGTTTTGCTCTTCCTTTTCTAGGGCTTTGAGTTGAAGTGTGAGCTCATTTATTTGTTCATTTTTACTTTTTTTCAGGAATGACCTCCAGGCGATGAATTTCCCTCTTAAAACTGCTTTCATTGTGTCCCATAGATTCTGATATATTGTGTCTGTATTTTCATGTATCTCTAAGAATTTTTTGATTTCCTCCTTTATATCTTCTGTAACCCACTGATCATTCAGTAACATATTGTTCATTTTCCATGTGATGTAGGATTTTTCCTTCCTTTTTTTATCATTGGTTTCCAGTTTCATTCCATTATGATCAGAAAAAATTCATGGTATTATCTCAACCCCTGTATATTTACTGAGGGTTGCCCTATGACATAATATATGGTCTATTTTTGAGAAGGATCCACGTGCTACTGAGAAAAAAGTATATCCACTTGATGATGATTGATATATTCGATATATGTCAGTTAAGTCTAGGTTATTGATTGTGATATTGAGTTCTATAGTTTCTTTATTCACTTTTGTTTGGAGGATCTGTCCAATGGTGAGAGAGGTGTGTTGAAGTCACCCATAATTATTGTGTTGTGGTCTATTTCATTCTGGAACTTGAGGAGAATTTGTTTTTTGAACATTGCAGCACCATTATTTGGTGCATAAATATTGATAATTTTTATGTCTTGTTGATGAATGGTTCCTTTTAACAGTATATAATGTCCTTTCTTATCCCTTTTGATTAAATTAGTCTTGAAGTCGATTTTATTCGATATGAGCATGGCCACCCCTGCTTGCTTATGGGGAGCGTTGCATGGTATATTTTTTCCAAAACTTGCACCTTCAGCCTGTGTATGTCTTTTCCATTCAGATGTGCCTCCTGGAGGCAATATATTGTTGGATTCATTTTTAATCCAAGTTACCAGCCTATGTCGCGTTATTGGAGAGTTTAAGCCATTAACATTTAGAGTCACTATTGATATATGGTTTGTACTGCCGCTCATGATTGATGATTCATCTTTTTTTTTTTTAATTTAGTTTGTTTCTGCATGATTAGCTTTTCCCCCACCCTCATTCATTACTGAGGCACTTCCCACTGATGGTTTTGGTTGTTGATTTTCATTTCTTCTTCGTGTATTGTTTTGCTCAAGATGCTTTGCAATGCTGGTTTTCTGGCTACAAATTTTTTTACCTTTTGTTTATCATGAAATATTTTTATTTCATCGTCATACCTGCAGCTTAATTTTGCTGGATACAGAATTCTTGGTTATCATTCATTGTCTTTCAGTGTTTGAAATACGTTGCTCCAGGATCTTCTCGCTTTCAGCAACTGTGATGAAAAATCCATTCTCAACCTTATTGGTTTACCCCTTAATGTAATCTGCCTCCTTTCTCTTAGAGCTATTAATATTTTCTCTTTGTTTTGTATATTGGATATCTTCATAACAATGTGTCTGGTGTTGGTCTACTGTGATTTTGTGTTCTCCGTGTCCTGTAAGCATGTCCAATTTGTATATCTATTTACTTTGTATTTCTGGAAAAATTTCTGTAATTATTTCATTCAATAGATTACTAATTCCTTTGGTTTGAATCTGTGTACCTATCCAGATGACTCATTAATTTTTTTTTATGTTATCCCATATCTCTTGGATGTTTTACTCATGATTTTTTACCAGCCTTTCTGTGTTGGCTAGATTCATTTCAAGATGATATATTTTGTCTTCATTATCTGACATTCTGTCTTCTACTTGCTCCACAGTGTTAGTGATACTCTCAATTGACTTTTTAATTTGGTTTATCGTTTCCTTCATTTCTAGAATTATTGTTTGATTTTTTTATAATCTCTATCTCCTGATAAAGATGCATAACTTCTTCTTTTATCTGTTTATGTAATTCATTTTCAATGTGTTCTTTCACTGTTTGGATTTGCTGTCTCGTATCCTCTTTAAGTTTCAATTCCATCTGTCTAAGGTATTCCTTGAGTTCTTTATATGACCATTTTTCTGATGACTATAGGTCCTCCTGAATATTTTGGCTGTCCTTCGTTGTTTGTACTTATTTTCTTCCTTGATTTTTTGTGCTGCTCATGTTACTTCTTGCTCTGTTTGACTGTTGAGTTACTGCTTACTCTTATAAATTTATTTGATGCTTGGAAGAAAAGATATTAGAAGGAAAGGGAAGAAGTCACTAAAGAGAATGAGAGTAGGCAGGTAGAATTCGAGGAAGGGGAAATCAGAAAATTGAAAAGAAATGATAAGACAAAAGAAAAAATAGAAAAGAAAGAAAGAAAGAAAAAAATTTAAAAATAATGATCATTTAAAAGATGTAAATTAAAGTTTAAAATAATAATAATAATAAAATAAAAATATTTAAAAAATGAAAACATATTAAAAAGTTAAAGTACAACAACAAAAAATATGAATTTACATAAAGAATCTAAACCCCACACTCAGTAGGCCTCAAGTTGGAGAAGTAGAGCAGTATTAACGCCAGGCCTATTTTTTCACTTCTGTTTTACAGGAAGGCAGTCCAGGCAACCCTGATGTTAGGCAAATGAGGGGCAAGGGAGCTTATTTTGGACACGGACGTGGGCTGTGTACCTCATGGAAACCTCCAGCTGGAGGTTATGATGAGTGTCTACATGGAAGAAGATGAGGGCCTTGTTGGGGTGTTTTGGTTTTAACTGTGAACATTTGTATGGCGGTAGGAAGAGATGACTGGGTACACCTGTGCTTGAACTCTTGTGTGATTCAACATAGAGACTGAGTTCTGGAATTGACCTCAGAGAAGTATTGCCATGGATTGTGTTGGGCTTTTAGAAGGCCATGCATGATAGTCGCCCTTGGAAAGTGAGATCTACGCCCAAGTTGGCTTTCCACAGAGCAAAGGGAATCTCAGCCAGGATATCACATGATTTTATTCTGAAAGACTTGGCAGCCATAGTTGAGAGTGAAAACACACATGGACCTCACATTGTAGACCTCAATGGGCCTGGCTTCATGTTACCTTTTGGCCACCCTTTGGGAAGCCTTGCCTCTGAGAGTTCTCCAGAGCTTTCATTGAAGTGAGCTTACTCAACATTTAATGGTTAATGAATGAATTGAAACCCACAGTGCCTACAACTTCTTCCTTGAATAATGGCTAGATGAATACCATGAAATTTTTGAAATTCCCAAGACTAGGTGTCACAGGAGAACCTTTGGATGTCCTCTAGCTTATCATGAGAATACAAGACATTGCCTTTATTGACTGGGTTTCATGAAAATGGTGTATAACAGAGATGCAAGTAAGTTGGAACCTGCTGAGTAGTGTTCCTAGAGCCGTGGCGGGAGGGGTGTGATAAAATATCTCTGGTGTGGCCATGTTTATCTGCCATTGGTGTCCAAATAACTTGTGACTGACATTTTGCAGCCAGTAGACCCTTATATGTAAAAGAATCTTGTTATATGGAGAGGTTTCAGGGCAATGTTCAGAATCAGGTTGCTATGGTCAATGTTGCAAGCTATGGGGGATAGAAGCCTGGTTGGTGCATTCTCCAACAGAACCCAACCCACCACAACTGAAAGAACTCCCTACAGCACTGTGTCCCAGTTGAACTCTTTTTATTTCATGAAGCAAATACCACACTCCTAGTGCAAAAGCAAAAAACACCACAAAGAGTGGAGGATGACCAAATGGCTTCACAGTCCAGATGAGGAGACACTTGCCCTCAGTGGCCACAGTTTACCTACAAAGAGAAAATTCAGCACTGCTGCCTCATGTTCATCGGAAAATAAGAAACCATGTCATCCATGTCACATAGATGCAGACCCAGCTTTGATGGTCTCACTACAAAGGAAGCTAATGCTCCTGACAACAAAATATATTTCAAGTGCTCACCCTCAGAGGTAGTTTCTCCAGATGTTAGGCCAGCAGAGCTTCATGTTTGTGGAGTGTTTACCCTGTCCCTTACTTTTGGAAACTCCTCTACCACCTCCAAATTTGTGAACTCCTGAGCATTTTCTATAACAGGAATGTATTCACAGATTTTCTAACTCTTCTCCTCTAATTGTGTCTTACATGGGGCGAAGGTAATGCCAAGGCATTGTTCTGAATGAGAGTGGGAAGATTTTTGTGTAGCACATATTTGCATACACATTGGATACATTTTCCAATTTTCCATTCGAAATACTGAATCCCTGACACTAACAAATTCCCTTCTAGACTTTTACTTCTAATCTTAATATGATGGAGAAAAATAACCCAAACAAAATAGAAATACAAGAGGTTCACAGGAGGCATGGTGTATAGTTGGACTTGCCTTTCCTATGATAAATGGTAGGTGCTATAAATCTAGCAAATTTTTATTGAAACAGTTCTTTATGTGTTTTAAAAGTTAACAAATATGTGAATAACTGTCTCCCTTTCTCTGTAGTCTATTCAGCACATGTATTTTTTTATGCACATATTGAATTCTACCTGGTATCACACATACATTTTGTGAGGTGGCTGACTTGGCAGATACAAACTGTAAGAAAAGATCACTCCTACTAAACGCTGTTGGAACTGAAAATTCAACATATGGGTCAGCTTTCTAGTTGAACAACATAAATTGATGTTCAGGAAAATGAGTATTTTTGGATCTGTGGATGATATATATTTCATGGTGAATTTCAATTGGCATACATAATGCTACTTTTTAATGTCTCTCTCTGTGTGTGTATCTATCTATCTATCTATCAATCTATATATATATATATATATATGTATTCACTCTCCAGATTTTTCAAAATATGAAATGTATTTGTCTTATTTTACACTCCCTAAATTCATTCATATTTATGTATGTGGATTTATAATCAACTTTTCACAAGTTTATTCTCAGAAATGTTCATCCACCTGAAATACATATTCGTTTCCAGTACTGAAAACTAACTTCAGGGGATCATATGATGGCAGCGAAAGGAGTGCATCAACCCCATATACAGCATCACTGTGCAAGAGAATGACGAATTTCCAGCAAAATTTGGGTGCTCCAAAACCTAGTGGAAGTATTTCCATCTCATGAGGATTAGCTATGGGGCTCAAACGTGAGTGATTTGTCCGCATAGAGCGTCATGCTGCTTATTCAGCAAATCGCCCTGCGGCTAGAGTCTGTGGCGCATGCTGGCAAACAATGAGATAGCAACACAAATATTCAGTGGTGCGGATTCTGTGGGCTCCAGCCAGCTGTACAATCACTGTGCTCATTGCTGAATTCTGGGTTTGAGACCGGGGAAGGACGCGGTCCAATTCGGTTTTCCACACCAGTCAGACCACAGAGGAAGCCAGGGGCCACCATCTTGGAGAGCTGACGTCACCATTCCTGTTTTCAACTCATAGCAGCTCATTCAGCTTTAGAACAGGTAATCTCAGGCTGCCATTCGCCTGTGTCTCGGAGACAAATTACTCAGGCCTGTTCCTATCAGAACATACACCAAGCCCAGAGCGGCCGAATTCTGGCTCCTGGAACTGATCAGGCCCAGGGCTAAAGAACCCGCGGAAACTCCTTCTCGGTCTAGGTCTTGCTGAATACTGTGGAGGTAAATACCTACCTAGCCTTCATAAGCAGTGGCAACAGGATTGAGACGGGGCTTGTGAGGGCTGGTCAGGACTCACCCATTGCTTTGGTCATCCAGCAAAGGGAACGAAATGCTGCCATTCGCATGGGATACCAACATGTTAGAGATCTGATGTCATCACAAAGTGGTGGAGGAGATAACTTCATCGATACCAGCGGTGACAGAAACAGTTGGTCTCCTGGTAAAAAAAGTGAGTCACAAACACCCGAGTCTCTCTCACTTTGTCTTCAAGCCAGAGGGGCAGAGCAGAGCCGCCGCCCATGCCCGGCACAGGCCCAGCGACCTGCAGGCGTGGTAGTCATGTCATCCCAATTGGAGTAGTGACAGAGCAGAGCTGCTGCCCGTGCCTGAAACAGGCCCATCAACCAGCAGGCGTGGTAGTCACGTCACCCCAATTGGAGTAGGGGCAGAGCAGAGCCACCGCCTATGCCCAGAACAGGCCCAATGACCCGCTGGTGTGGTAGACACGGCACCCCTATTGGAGTAGTGGCAAAGCAGAGCCTTCTCCCGCGCCCAGTACAAGCCCAGCGGCCCACCAGCGTGGTTGTTAGGTCACCCCAATAGGAATAGGGGCAGAGCAGAGCCACTGCCCAAAACAAAACAGTTTCAACAAGCAGAGAGAAACGCGAGCAGTATGAAAAGACAAGGAAATAAAGGACCACAAGCAATGCAGGTCAACACAACTTTAGAAGAGGTAATAGCTGCATCAGATGGAATGTCAGATAAAGAATTCTGGATACTCATGCTTTAGATGATCTGGAGTCTCAAGGAAGACATTAGACAACAAAATCAGACAATTAAAGATCACTTCGACAATGAATTACATAAACAAATCCAATAAGCAAAAGATCAACTATATAGGGAGATAGAGGTTGTAAAAACAAACAGAAATCCTAGAATTGCAGGAAGGAATAATCCAACTTAAAAACTCAATTGAGAATACTACCAGGAGAGTAGAACACTTAGAACATAGAACATCAGACAATGAAGACAAAGTATTTCAACTTGAAAAGAACATAGACCACTCAGCAAGACTGTTAAGAAACCACGAGCAGAATATCCAAGAAATATGGGATAACATAAAGAGGCCAAACTTAACAGTCATTGGGATACAGGAAGGTATAGAGGTCCAAACCAAAGGAATGAGCAACCTATTCAATGAAATAATACGAGAAAACTTCCCAGACTTGATAAATAAAACAGAATCCCAAGTCCTAGAAGCCTACAGAACGCCGAATGTGCAAAATCATAAGAGAGCCACAACTAGACACATTATAATGAAGATGCCCAACAAACAGAAAAAAGAGAGAATTTTAAAAGCTACAAGAGAAAGGAAGCAGATTACGTTTAAGGGTAAACCAATCAGGATAACAGCTGATCTTTCAACACAGACTCTGAAAGCTAGAAGATCCTGGAATAACATATTTCAAACACTGAAAGAAAATGGGTTCCAACCAAGAATTGTGTATCTAGCGAAATTAAGCTTCAGTATGGAAGATGAAATTAAAACCTTCCTCGATAAACAAAAGTGAAAAGAATTTGCAGCTAGAAAACCATCTCTTCAAAACATCCTCGGCAAAACATTGCAGGAAGAGGAAATGGAAAATAACAATGAAAACCAACAGTGGGAGGTAGGACATTAAAGGGGGGAAAATAATCAAAGAGGAAAACAAACCATGTTTAGTAACATAAATAAACAAATATGGCTGGAAGAACAACCCATATCTCAATAATAACCCTAAATGTTAATGGCTTAAACTCACCAATGAAGACACACTGGCTAGTAGAATTGAACAAAAAACAAGACCCAACAATATGCTGCCTACAGGAGATGCATTTGATAGGAAAATGCATACATAGACTGACGGTGAAAGTTTGGGAAAAATCATATCACTCATATGGACTTCGGAAACAAGCAGGAGAGTCCATACTCATATCAAATAAAATAGATTTTGAGCCAAAGTTAATCAAAAGGGATAAAGAGAGACACTACATACTGCTCAAGGGAACCATACACCAACAAGAGACAGCAATCATTAATATATATGCCCCAAACAATGGTGCAGCTATGTTCATCAAACAAACTCTTCTCAAGTTCAAGAGTCTAATACACCACAATACAGTAATCATGGGAGACATGAACACACCTCTCTCACCACTGGACAGATCTTCCAAACAAGGAATAAGGAATAAGGAAACTATAGAACTCAATAACACAATTAATAACCTAGACTTATTTGAGATATGTAGAATATAACAGCCAACATCAAACAGTTACCTTTTTTTCTCAGCAGCACATGTATCCTTCTAAAAAATGATCATATATTATGTCACAGGGCAACTCTTAGACAATATAAAGGAGTACAGATAATACCATGCATATTATCTGATCATAATGGAATGAAACTAAAAATCAATGATAAAAGAAGGAAGGAAAAATCATGCATCACTTGGAGAATGAACAATAGGTTACTGAGTGATCAATGGGTTATAGAAGACATCAAGGAGGAAATTTAAAAATTCTTAGAGATAAATGAAAACACAGACACAACATATCGGAATCTATGGGACACATTGAAAGCAGTTCTAACAGGAAAATTCATTGCTTGGAGTTCATTCCTTAAAAAAAGAAAGAACCAACAAATAAATGATCTCATACTTCATCTCAAAATCCTAGAAAAAGAAGACGAAAGAAACAGCAAAAGAAGTAGAAGGCAAGAAATAATTAAAATCAAAGCTAAAATTAATGAAATTGAAACAAAAGAAACAATTGAAAAAACTTGACAAAAGTAGAAGTTGGTTCTTTGAAAAAATAAATAAAATTGACAGACCCTTAGCCATGCTATGAAAGAGAAGAAGAGAGAACTCAAATTACTAGCATAAGGGATTAAAAAAGAAAATATCACAAGAGATATTTCTGAAATACAGAAGATAATCAGAAATTATTTTTAATCCTTATACTCCAAACAAATAGAAGACAGTGAAGGCATCGATAAATTTCTTAAGTCATATGATATGCCCATATTGATTCAGGAGGATATAGACAACATAAACAGACCAATATCAATTGAGGAAATAGAAGAAACCATCAATCCACTACCAACTTAGAAAAGCCCAGGACCGTATGGGTATACAGCAGAGTTTAACAAAACCTTTAAAGAGGAACAAATACCAATATTTTTCAAGGTGTTTCAGGAAATTGAAAAAGAGGGAGATTCTTCCAAATTCATTCTACGAGGCCAAGATCACCCTGATTCTTACACCAGACAAAGACACTTCAAAGAAAGAAAACTACAGACCAATATCTCTAATGAACCTACACGAAAAAATCCTCAATAAAATTCTGGCGAATTGGATACAAAAACATATCAAAAAAATTGTGAATCCTGATCAAGTAGGATTCATCCGTGTGATGCAAGGCTGGTTCAATATACGGAAATCAATAAATGTTATTCACCACATCAATAGACTTAAAAATAAGAACCATATGATCATCTCGGTAGATGCAAAAAAAGCATTCTATAAAGTACAGCATTCTGTTATGTTCAACACTCTAGAAAAACTAGTGATAAGAGGAACACACCTCAATATTGTAAAAGCAATCTATGCTAAGCCTCAGGCTAGCATCATTCTGAATGGAGAAAAATTGAAGGTATTCTCTCTAAAATCTGGAACAAGACAGGGATGCCCTCTCTCACCACTTCTGTTCAACATTGTTCTCGAAACACTAGCCAGAGCATTTAGACAGACGAAAGAAATAAAAGGCGTAAAAATTGGAAAAGAAGAACTTAAATTATCAGATCACATGATTCTATGTCTAGCAGTCCCAAAAGGGTCTACAAAGAAACTAATAGAGCTAATAAATGAATTCAGCAAAGTGGCAGGATATAAAATCAACATGCATAAATCTAAGGCATTCCTGCATATCAGTGACAAATCCTCTGAAATAGAAATGAGGACAACCACTCCATACACAATATCCTAAAAAAAAATAATAATAATTAGGAATCAATCTAACAAAAGATGTGAAAGTCTTATACAATGAAAACTACAGAACCCTAAAGAGAGAAATAGAAGAAGATCTTAGAAGATGTAAAAATATATCCTGTTCATGGATAGGCAGAACTAATATCATCAAAATGGTGATATTACCAAAAGTTCTCAATAGGTTTAATACAATGCCAATCAAAATCCAAACGGAATTTTTTTCTAGAAATAGAGAAAGCAATCATGAAATTCATATGGAAAAATAAAAGACACAGAATAACAAAAACAACACTAAGCAGGAAGTGTGAATCAGGCGGCATAGCGATACCAGACTTCAAACTATACTACAGAAAAATAGTAACAAAAATACCATGGTAATGGTAGCAAAACAGGCAGGTGGACCAATGGTTCAGAATAGAGGACACAGAAACCAAGCCAGGAAACTACAACTATCTTATATTTGATGGAGGGGCTAAAAGCATGCAATGAAGGAAAATAGCATCTGCAAAAAATGGTGCTGGGAAAACTTGGAATCCATATGTAACAAAATGAAACTGAATCCCTTTCTCTCGCCATGCACAAAAGTTAACTCAAAATGGATCAAGGAGCTTGATATCAAATCAGAGACATGGCGTCTGATAGAACAAAAAGTTGGCTACAATTTACATACTGTGGGGTCGGGCTCCAAATTCCTGAATAGGACACCCATAGCACAAGAGTTAATAACTAGAATCAACAAATGGGACTTACTCAAACTAAAAAGTTTTTTATCAGCAAAAGGAACAATAAGAGAGGTAAATAGGGAGCCTAAATCCTGGGAACAAATCTTTACTCCTCACACTTCAGATAGAGCCCTAATATTCAGAGTATACAAAGAACTCAAAAAAATAGACAATAAGATAACAAATAACCCAATAAACAAATGGGCCAAGAACCAGAACAGACACTTCTCAGAGAAGTACATACAATCAAAAAACAAGTACATGAAAAAATGCTCACCATCCCCAGCAGTCAGAGAAATGCAAATCAAAACCACCCTAAGATACCATCTCATTCCAGTAAGATTGGCAGCCATTATGAAGTCAAACAACAACAAGTGCTGGTGAGGATGTGGAGAAACAGGTACACTTGTACATTATTGGAGGCACTGCTAATTGGTAGAGCCAATTTGGAAAGCATTATGGAGATTTCTTGGAAAGCTGTGAATGGAACTACCATTTGACCCAGCTATTCCTCTTCTCGGTCTATTCCCTAAAGACCCTAAAAGAGCATGCTACAGGGACACTGCTACATTGATGTTCATAGCAGCACAATTCACAATAGCAAGACTGTGGAACCAACCTAGATGCTGTTCAATAGAAGAATGGATAAAAAAAATGTGGCACTTATACACAATGGAGTATTACTCTGCTTTAAAAAATGACAAAATCATAGAATTTGCAGGAAAATAGATGGCATTAGAGCAGATTATGCAAAGTGAAG
Organism: Callospermophilus lateralis; assembly: GCF_048772815.1. NCBI lineage: Eukaryota > Metazoa > Chordata > Mammalia > Rodentia > Sciuridae > Callospermophilus > Callospermophilus lateralis. The sequence goes on along the minus strand of NW_027512278.1, from coordinate 373,908 downwards.
CTAGCCAATCCCTAAAAAACAAATGCCAAATGCCTTCTTTGATAAAAGGAGAGTAACTACGAACAGAGTACGGATGAAGAGCATGAGAAGAAGATTAATATTAAATAGGGATGAGAGGTGGGAGAGAAAGGGAGAGGGAAGGGAAATTGCATGGAAATGGAAGTAGACCCTCAGGGTTATACAAAATTACATAAAAGAGGATGTGAGGGGAAAGGGAAAAATAATACAAAAGGGAGAAATTTATTACAGTAGAGGGGGTAGAGAGAGGAGACGGGAAGAGAGCGGAGGGGAGGAGGGATAGTAGAGGATAGGAAAGGCAGCAGAATACAATAGACACTAGTATGGCAATGTGTCAATCAATTGATGTGTAACTGATGTGATTCTGCAATCTGTATACGGGGTAAAAATGGGAGTTCATAACCCACTTGAATCAAAGTGTGAAATATGATATATCAAGAAATAAATAATGTTTAGAACAACCATAAAAAATTAAAAAAAAAAAAAAGAAAACTAACTTCGGTGAATGAGGCACGCGGATCCTAATATTTCTACAGTAACTGACCAAGTTTAACATCAATGCAAGTAGATTCCAATGGACATGATGTGTATTTTTACGTTAATTTTTATTCAAAACTGGTACAATTTCATCAGTTTATACACATCATAGGATATATATTTCATAAAAAATTTAGCAAATTTATAGGCATTTGTTTCACTTTCAATCACTTCCTGCTTCAAAACACATGTATTCCTCCATATTTCTTGACTGGTCTTTGCATGAGAATTCTTTCCGAACACATTATTTTCGATTTCCATAATCACTTTTGAAGCAAACTTCACACACTCTTCATGATAAATCAAAACACTAATATTACCATTAGATGTATAACTGGTTGGAATGAATGAATATATATCAATATAAGATTTATTGTATATTTTCAGATATCAATTCAATCCATTATTTAAAGTTGGAACCAGTTATATTATTTATTCACAGTATGGTGTATTCATGCTTAATCTCTATATTCATGGACACAGGGTACACCTCTTTGTACCCCCAATACAAATTTTACGTCTTCAGTATATTGCTCCCAGAAATGGTGGTAGAAATACTCATGTCACCTGATCTACATATAGATTTTATCACAGTAATATTCTGGACAAAAAATGTAAAGGTCACACTTATGATTGTACCAAAGACTAAATGGAAAGCGATCATGGATTACTAAAAACATCTTTGTCCAGGTTGCCTAATGCTCTCAAATGTCAATCCTATTGGTTACTACATATTTGTTTCTTCCTAAGATTATATATTCAAACTCAACCCTAGTGAAAATGTCTACTCCTATCACTCACTTAATACTTTGCCTGATTTCATAATGTCTCTATTGTTATCTGCTTTTCTACATATTTTCCCAATTTCATCATAGTGACTGACTCTTCATATGTGCTGACATTTACATTCACTCTCTATCCGAAACCCTATAGCTAAAGAATTTTTAGTCCCAATCCTACACTCACTCTTCTTCCTAAACCTACCGACTATCTTCCTAATTCTACTGACTATCCCTTTGGATTGGATGTTCTCTTCTACATTCAAACATCCAAGGTACAAGGTCCTATGCCATTGTATATCAAATTGTCTGAGACATCTTTGCAGAATATAATTCAAAACTAAGTATCCCAATTAAGGGCCCAATGCCCTTCTGGGCTTCAAATCATACCTAGATTTTTGTTTTCATACTTATATTTCACCTCAATATTCTTGTAAATATCGCAGGTTCCCAATACCATTATTTATCACACAGAATGATTGCTAACCCAAATCGAACCTGTTATTAAGCCTAAACATACACTGTTTCCTCAATCTCATTTTACAGAAGAGCAGGGATAGAGTCGTTCTTACAATACAGGAAAGTAGGGGACATTCCACCTGCTGAGAACCTCAAAGGTCCATTCAGAAATGATACCTGGAGAAGATGTAGGCAGCTATGAAGGACCTGAGAGAGCAAAAGTCATCTTCCATGGCAAACAACCTGGTCAGGATGAAGGGATGTGTCTGAATCAGCCTCTCTCTTTTTATTGTAGAGAAGATGGACCAAACCAGGCCTGTGTGGAGAGCTGCTGCTGGGTGCCTATGGTTGACATACCATTCTACCTTGTGAAAGTGTCACAGGAAGTAGGGGCAGCCTCCATCTCATGGGACACTTGGAAGCAACTGTTAGGACAAAGTGGTTGCCAAGGCAGTGACCTCATTCAGTTCCAAAGAAAGTGATATACCTCATTTCCTTGGTGATGGAACTCTCTGAACTTTGTATCCAAGAATCCAGGCACCCCGAGGCAGCCCCAGTCCCAGTGGACTCACTTGTTTGGATTTACCAAGGACAGAGTCAGTCTTTCTTGGTACCTAATGATGTGAGGATGGCCAAATGCCAGGAGAGCTCTGAAGAGGGACCTTTCCAGAAGAAGCAGGTAGTGGCTCACCCCTTTTTCTTGATAACTTCACAGAATTGGCCAAGGAAACCAGATCTGAGAGAGGTCAGGCCATGTTCTGAGAATAGGTAGGAAAGTTGGTTTGTTTGGTTTGGAGTGGATTGTTTTTAGTAAGTCGTTTGACCAGGCGAGTGTTTCTATGTCTGTGTATCCCACTGTGTCCATTGTTGTAGACATTAGAAAAGAGAATGCATTAATGGATGCGTCCAGTCTACTATAAATCTTCCCATAATTCAACCTGCCCAATTTATGAATGGACTGCAGCTTGTCTTATCGAGAGGCAACACATTCTATCTTCCTAAGTTCCTGTTTTCTTCCTGAATTCTGGCCACTCTCCAGAATAGGCTCATGGTTTTGTGTCCAAGATATGCACCACTACAAGCTCTGTGACATGGCCATGTACTGGATAGCGGAAGAGAATGGCCAGCCTTTCAGAAAACTCAGATATCAGTGTGAACAGAAATGTCTCAGTGGAAAAACCCCGCTTTGGGCCTTTTGCTTACCTATTGTTCTGTTGCACTGAATGTCAGGAAAGACTTGGTCTCAGGCCACCCCTTTGTGAAGCCTGAAGAAAGAGTTTTCAAATGGAAATGAATGGGCATCACCTGTGGCTCTTTGCTTAATTGCTTTGTAAAGGGATGTGGCTGAATTAGCCTCTTGGCCTGTGTGTGGCTGTGTCTTACATTCTCAGCACCTGATGGATCTAAAGAATGATCCCATGTGTGCATCAAAAACCATAATGGCAAAAAGATCAGTCATTGTGGATGAAGTCTCTTGCCTTCCTCTGTTAGGTTCCTGACCTCTGTCAAGTGAGAAAATGGATTCTTTGGGTCAAAAGAGTTCCTCAAAGCCCTGCAGAGGTGCTTGGGGTTTCGCATGACTCCAAATCACAAAGAATCTATACCTGAAAATTAGTAGGCCTCAAATTGGGGAAACAGAGCATTATTAATGACAGGCTTATTTGATCACTCCTGGTTCACAGGAAGGGTGTCCAGGCCACCCTGACTTTAGGCAAATGAGGGGCAAGTGAGCTTATTTTGGACACTTTCTTGGGCTTCGCCCCTCATGAAAATCTTCAGCCAGACATTATGATGAATGACAATATGTAAGAAGATGAGGGCCATGTGGGAGTCTTTTCGTTTTAATTTTGGTCATTTGTGTGGCGGTTGGAAGAAATGACTTTGTCCACCTGGGCTTGAACTCTGGTGTGATTCCCCTTAGAGACTGAGTTGTGGAACTGACCTTAGAGAAGTATTGCATTGAATTTTGTTGGGATTTTAGGAGGCCACGCATAAGAGTCACCCTTGGAACTGAGATCTAGGCCCAGCGTTGCTTTCCACAGATTTTTCAATTTCTGAAAGAAGTGACCTCACCTCACTTCCTTGGTGATGGAACTCTCTGATCTTGGGATCCAGGAATTCAGGCAAAAAAGCCAGGGCCAGTTCCAGTCCGAGTGGTCTCATTTGTTTGGATTTACCAAGGACAGAGTCAGTCTTTCTTGGTACCTACTCATGTGAGGATGGACAAATGGCAGGAAATCTCTGAAGAGGGGCCTTTCCTGAGAAAACAGGTAGTGGCTCACAGCTGGCTCCTGACAATTAAATAGAGTTGGCCATGGAGTCCAAATCTGAGACAGGAGTGGCCATTTCGGGGGAACATAGTATGGCCCATAAGTCAGAGGACACTCAAGATAGTCAAAGACCTACTTGGCAGAAGGAGGTGCCTTTGTAGGTTTGGTTGTGGTTTTGTGGTTTTGTCTCATGTTCTGAAAATAGGCAGGGAAGTCGGTTTGTTTGGTTTGGAGTGAACTGTTTCTAGTAAGTCGTTTGGCAAGGCGAGTGTTTCTATGTCTGTGTATCCCACTGTTATCTATGGTTGTAGACATTAGAAAAGATATTGGATCAATGGATATGTCCTGTTTAGTAGAAAGCTTCCCAGAATTCATCCTGCACAATTTATGAATGGACTGCGGCTTGCCTTATCAATTGGCTACACCTGCTATCTTCCTAAGTTCCACTTTTCTTCCTGAATTCTGGCCACTCTCTAGAATAGGCTCATGGTTTTTTGTGCAAGATATATACCACCTCCAAGCTCTGTGACATGGCCATGTAGTGGATAGCTGAAGGGAATGGCGAGCATCACAGAAAACTCAGAAATCACTATGACCATTAAAGACTCAGTGGAGAAACCCTGCTTTGGGCCTTTTGGTTACCTATTGTTCTGTTGCCCTAAATGTCAGGAAGGTCTTTGCCTTAGGCCACCCCTTTGTGAAGCCTGAAGAAAACAGTTTTCAAATGGAAATGAATGGGCATCACCTGTGGCTCTTTGCTTAATTGCTTTGAAAAAGATGTGTCTCATTCAGACCATTGGCCCTGTGTGAGGCTGTTGCTTAGTTTCTCATCACCTGATGGATCTAAAGAAAGATTCCATGTGTACATCCAAAACCAAAGTGGCAAAAAGAGCAGTCATTGTGGATGAAGTCTCTCGTCTTCCTCTGTAAGGTTCGTGACCTCCATCAAGTGAGAATAGGGATCCTTTGTCTCAAATGAGTTCCTCAAAGCCCTGCAGATTCTATCCCCTAGGTGCTTGGGTTTTATCATGACTCCAGTTCACATAAAGAATCTAAAACCCACAGTCAGTAGTCCTCAAATTGGAGAAGCGGAGCAGTATTAATGGCAGACCTATTTGATCACATCTTGTTCACAGGAAGTGTGTATAGCCACCCTTAGTTTAGTCAAATTAAGGGGCACGGGAGCTTATTTTTGACACTGGCTTGGGCGGAGCCCCTTATGGAATCCTCCAGCCAGAAGTTATGATGAGTGTCTATATGGAAGAAAATGTGGGTCATGTGGGAGTGTTTTGGTTTTAATTGTGGTCATTTGGGTGGTGGTTGGAAGTGACGACTGGGTCCACCTGGGCTTGAACTCTGGTGTGATTCCCCTTAGATACTGAGTTGAGGTACTGACCTCAGAGAAGTATTGCCATGAATTGAGTTGGGATATTAGGAGGCCACGCATGAGATTTGCCCTTGGAAACTGAGATCTAGGCCCAGGTTGGCTTTGCACAGAGCACTTGGAATCTCAGCCAGGGTATCACATAATTTTATTCTGAAAGACTTGGCAGCCATAGTTGAGAGTCAAAACACACATGGACCTCACATTGTAGACCTAAATGTGCCTAGCATCATGTGATCATTGGCCACTCTTTAGGAAGCCATGCTTATGAGAGTTCTCCAGAGCTTTCATTGAAATGAGCATCCTCACCATTTAATGGTTCCTGAATGAAGTGAAACCCACAGTGCCTTCAACTTCATCCTTGAAAAATGGCTAGATAAATACCGTGAAATTTTTTTAAATTTCCATGACCAGGTGGCACTGGAGAACCTTTGGATATCCTGTTGCTGACTATGAGTATACCAGACAGTGCCTGATGGACTGGGTTTCCAGAAAATGGTGTAGAGCAGAGATGCCAGTAATTTGGAGCCTGCTGAGTAGTGGGCATAGAGCTGCAGTCGGCAGGTGTGTGATAAATCATCTGTGGTGGAGCCATGTGGATCTTCCATTGGCTTCCAAATTGCTTGTGACTGACATGGTGCAGCGAGCAGACCCTTATATGTAAAGGCGTATTTTTATTTGTAGAGTTTTTAGGGCAATGTTCAGAATCACGTTGCTATGGTCAAGAGGCAAGCTATTTGGGATAGAACCTTGGTGGGTGCATTCTCCTGCAGACCCTGACCCACCACACGTGAGAAACTCCCTCCAACACTTTGGCCCAGGTGGACTCCTTGTATTTTGTGAAGCAAATACCAAACTAACAGTGCAGCAGCAAGAAACACAACAAAATGTGGAGGAAGACCAAATGGCTTCACAGTCCACACGGGGAGACACTTAGCCCCCAGTGACCACAGTTTACCTACAAAGATTGAATTCAGCACTGCTGACTCATGTTCATTGGAACATAAGAAACCATGTCCTCCAGGTCACATAGATGCAGACCCAGCTTTGATGCTCTCATTACAAAGGAATCTAAAGCTCCTGACAACAACATATATTTCAAGTGCCCAACCTCAGTGGCAGTTTCTGAAGAAGTCTTTAGGCCAGCAGAGCTCCATATTTGTGGAGTGTTTACCCTGTCCCTTACTTTAGTAAACTACTCTACCACCTCCAATGTTGTGAACTTTTGAGCATATTAAATTCCAGCTATGTATTCCCAGATTTTCTAACTCTTCTCCTCTAATGATGTATTACTTGGGGCGAGGGTAATGTCAAGGCATTGTTCTGGAAGAGAGTGAAATATTTCTCCATGTGTTTTTTTTTCAATTATTTTATTTCATATTATTTTTTTATTTTTTTAATTGGGTGTTCAAAACATTACAAAGCTCTTGACATATTATATTTCATACATTAGATTCAAGTGGGTTATGAACTCCCATTTTTATCCCAAATACGGATTGCAGAATCATATGTGTTACACATCTGCATTTTTATAATGCCCTATTAGTAACTGTTGTATTCTGCTACATTTTCTATCCTCTAGTATCCCCACTCCCCTCCCATCTTCTCTCTCTACCCCATCTACTGTAATACATTTATATCTTTGTTAATTTTCCCATTCCCCTCACAACCTCTTATATGTAATTTTGTGTAACAATGAGGGTCTCCCTACATTACCATGCAATTTCCTTTATCTCTCTCTTTCCGACCCCCACCTCATGTCTCTGTTTAATGTTGATCTTTTCTTCCTGCTCTTCCTCCCTGCTCTGTTATTAGTTGCTCTCATTATATCAAAGAAGACATTTTTATTTGTTTTTTAGGGTTTGGCTAGCTTCACTAAGCATAATCTGCTCTAGTGCCATCCATTTCCCTGCAAATTCAATGATTTTGTCATTTTTTAATGATGCATAATACTCAATGGTGTATAAATGCCACATTTTTTTATCCATTCATCTACTGAAGGGCATCTGGGTTGGTTCCACAGTCTAGCAATTTTGAATGGTGCTGCTATGAACATCAATGTGGCAGTATCCCTGTAATATGCTCTTTTAAGGTCTTCAGGGAATAGTCTGAGAAGGGCAATAGCTGGGTCAAATGGTGGTTCCATTCCCAGCTTTCCCAGGATTCTCCATACTGCTTTTCAAATTTGCCACAACAGTTTGCAGTCCCACCAGAAATGTACAAGAGTACCCTATTCTCTACATCCTCGCCAGCACTTGTTGTTTGACTTCATAATGGCTGCCAATCTTACTAGAGTAGGATGGTTTCTTAGGGTGATTTTAATTTGCATTTCTCTGACTGCTAGAGATGGTGAGCATTTTTTCATTTACTTACTGATTGATTGTATGTCCTCCTCTGAGTAGTGTCGGTTCAGGTCCATGGCCCATTTTTTGATTGGGTTATTTATCATCTTATTGTCTAATTTTTTGAGTTCTTGGTATTCTCTGGATATTAGGGCTCTATCTGAAGTGTAAGGAGTAAAAATTTGTTCCCATAATTTAGGCTCCCTATTTACCTCTCTCATTTTTTATCCTGCTGAGAAAAAACTTTTCAGTTTAAGTAAGTCCCATTTGATGATTCTTGTTATTAACTCTTCTGCTATGGGTGTCCTGTTAAGGAATTTGGAGCCCGGCCCCACATTATGTAGATCGGAGCCAACTTTTTCTTGTATCAGATGCAGAGTCTCTTATTTGATATCTAGCTCCTTGATCCACTTTGAGTTAACTTTTGTGCATGGCAAGAGGAGGGGATTCGGTTTCATTTTGTTGCATATGGATTTCCATTTTTTACAACACCATTTGTTGAAGATGCTATATTTCCTCCATTGCATGCTTTTAGCTCCTTTATCAAATATAGCATAGTTGTAGCTTTGTGAATTAGTCTTTGTGTCCTCTATTCTGTACCATTGGTCAACCTGCCAGTTTTGGTACCAGTGCCATGCTGTTTTTGTTAATATTGCTCTGTAGTATAGTTTTAAGTCCGGTATCGCTATACCGCCTGATTCACACTTCCTGCTAGAATTGCTTTTGCTATTCTGGGTCTTATATTTTTCCATATGAATTCCATGATTGCTTTATCTATTTTTACAAGAAATGCCATTGGGATTTTGATTGGCATTGCATTGAACCTATAGAAAACTTTTGGTAATTTCGCCATTTTGATGATGTTAGTTCTGCCTATCCAGGAACAGGGTATATTTTTCCATCTTCTAAGATCTTCTTCTACTTCTCTTTTTAGGGTTCTGTAGTTTTCATTGTATAAGTCTTTCACCTTTTTTGTTTGGTTGATTTTTAAGTATTTAATTTTTTTGAGGGTATTGTGAATGGAGTGTTTTTCCTCATTTCTGTTTCAGGAGGTTTGTCGCTGATATACAGAAATGCCTTTGATTTATGCGTTTTGATTGTATATCCTGCCACTTTGCTGAATTCATTTATTAGTTCTAGTAGTTCTTTTGTAGACCCTTTTGGGTCTTCTATGTATAGAATCATGTCACCAGGAAATAGTGATAATTTTCGTTCTTATTTTCCTATTTTTATGCCTTTGATTTCTTTCGTCTGTCTAATTGCTCTGGCCAGTGTTTTGAGAACTATATTGAATAGAAGTGGTGACAGAGGGCATCCCTGTCTTGTTCCAGATTTTAGAGGGAATGCCTTCAATTTTTCTCCATTCATAATGATGCTAGCCTGAGACTTAGCATAGATAGCTTTTACAATGTCGAGGTTAGTTCCTGTTATCCCTATTTTTCTAATGTTTTGAACATAAAGGGATGCTGTACTTTGTCAAATGCTTTTTCTGCATCTATCGAGATGATCATATAGTTCCTATCTTTAAGTCTATTGATGTGATGAATAACATTTATTGATTTTCGTATATTGAACCATCATTGCATACCAGGGATGAATCCTACTTGATCCTGGTGAACAATTTTTTTGATTTGCCTTTGTATTCGATTAGGCAGATTTTTATTGAGGATTCTTGCATCTAGGTTAATCAGATATATTGGTCAGTAGTTCTCTTTCTTTGAGGTGTCTTTTTCTGGTTTTGGAATTAGGGTGATGTTGGCCTCATAAAATGAATTTGGCAGAGCTCCCTCTTTTTCTATTTCCTGAAATAACTTGAAAAGTATTGGTATTAATTCTTCTTTAAAGGTTTTGTAAAACTCCGCTGTATAGCCATCCGTTCCTGGGCTTTTCTTGGTTGGTAGTCTTTTGATTGCTTCTTCTATTTCATCCATTGATATTGGTCGGTTTAAATTGTGTGTATCCTCCTGACTCAGTTTGGGCAAATCATATGACTTAAGAAATTTATCGATGTCTTCACTATTTTCTATTTTATTGGAATAATGGTTTTCAAAATAATTTCTAATTGTCTTCTGTATTTCTGTAGCATCTGTTGTGATGTTGCCTTTTTCATCCCATATGTTAGTAATTTGAGTTCTTTCTCTTCTTTTCGTCTTTAGCATGGCTAAGGGTCTGTTGATCTTATTTATTTTTTCGAAGAAGCAACTTTTAGTTTTGTTAATTTTTTCAATAGTTTCTTTTGTTTCAATTTTGTTGATTTCCACTCTGATTTTAATAATTTCTTGCCTTCTGCTAAATTTGCTGTTGTTTTGCTCTTCCTTTTCTAGGGCTTTGAGATGAAGTGTGAGCTCACTTATTTGTTGGTTTTTCCTTTTTTTTCAGGAATGACCTCCAGGCGATGAATTTCCCTCTTAAAACTGCTTTCATTGTGTCCCATAGATTCCGATATGTTGTGTCTATAATTACATTTATCTCTAAGAATTTTTTGATTTCCTCCTTTATGTCTTCTGTAACCCATTGATCATTCAGTAACATATTGTTCATTTTCCATGTGATGTAGAATTTTTCCTTCCTTCTTTTATCATTGATTTCCAGTTTCATTCCATTATGATCAGATAAAATGCATGTTATTATCTCCACACCTTTATATTTACTGAGGGTTGCCCTATGGCATCATATATGGTCTTTTTTTGAGAAGGATCCATGTGCTGCTGAGAAAAAAGTATATCCACTTGATGATGGTTGATATATTCTATATATGTCAGTTACATGTTGGTTATTGATTGTGATATTGAGTTCTATACTTTCTTTATTCAACTTTTGTTTGGAGGATCTGTCCAATGGTGATAGATGTGTGTTGAAGTCACCCATAATTATTGTGTTGAGGTCTATTTCATTTTGGAGCTTGAGGAGAATTTGTTTCATGAACATCGTAGCACCATTATTTAGTGCATAAATATTGATAATTGTTATGTCTTGTTGGTGAATGGTTCCTTTTAACAGTATATAATGTCCTTCCTTATCCCTTTTGATTAACTTAGTCTTGAAGTCGGTTTTATTTGATATGAGGATGTCCACCCCTGCTTGTTTATGAGGATAAGTGTGCATGGTGTATTTTTTCCCAACCTTTCACCTTCAGCCTGTGTGTCTTTGCATTTCAGATGTGTCTCCAGGAGGCAACATATTGTTGGATTTGTTTATTTAATCCAAGTTACCAGCCTATGTCGCTTTATTGGAGAGTTGAAGCCATTTACATTCAGAGTTACTATTGATGTATGGTTTGTACTGCCAGCCATGTTTGATTATTTATCTTTTTTTAAATTTAGTTTGTTTCTCCATGATAAGCTTTCACCCTGCCTCTGTCATTACCAAGGTCCTTCCCACTGATGGTTTTGGTTGTTGTTTTTCATTTCTTTCTTGTGTAGTGTTTTTCTCAAGACGCTTTGTAAAGCTTGTTTTCTGGCTTCAAATTCTTTTAGCTTTTGTTTATCATGAAAGATTCTTATTTTATTGTAGTACCTGATGGTTAATTATGCTGGATACATAATTCTTGGTTTGCATCCATTGTCTTTCAGTGTTTGAAATACGTTTTTCCAGGATCTTCTCGCTTTCAGCATCTGTGATCAAATATCCGTTGTTAACCTTATTGGTTTACCACTGAATGTATTCTGCCTCCATTCTCTTGTAGATTTATTATTTTCTCTTTGTTCTGTATATTGGATATCTTCATAACAATGTGTCTTGGCATTCGTCTACTGTGATTTTGTGTGCTCTTGTCCTGTATGCATCTACAATTTGTATATCCATTTCCTTTTTTATTTCTGGAAAGTTTTCTGTAATTATTTCATTCAGCAGTTTTCTCATTCCCTTGGTTTGAGTCTCTGTACCTTCCTCTATCCTGATGACTCGTAAGTGTGGTTTTATTTATGTTATCCCAAATCTCTTGGATGTTTTTCTTGTGATTTTTTTGCCAGCCTTTCTGAGTTGGCTGGACTCGTTTCAAGATGATATATTTTGTCTTCATTATCTGACGTTCTGGCTTCTACTTGCTCCACTCTGTTAGTGATACTCTCAATGGAGTTCTTAATTTGGTTTATCATTTCCTTCATTTCTAGAATTATTGTTTGATTTTTTTTATAATCTCTATCCACTGATAAAGATGCTTAACTTTTTCTTTTATATGTTTATGTAATTCATTTTCAATGTTTTCTTTTACTGTTTGGATTTTCTGTCTCGTATCTTCTTTAAGTTTCCATTCCATCTGTCTAAGGTATTCCTTGAGTTCTTTATATGACCACTTTTCTGATGAATCCTGGTCCTCCTGAATATTTAGGGTGTTCTTCGTTGTTTGTTCTCCTTTTCTTCCTTGCTTGTTTATGCTGCTCATGTTACTTCTTGTTCTGTTTGACTGCTGAGTTACTGTTTACTCTTATAAATTTATTTGATGCTTGGGAGTAAAGATTTTAGAAGGGAAGGGAAAAAGTCACTAAAGAGAATGAGAGTAGGCAGGTAGAATGCAAGGAATGGGAAATAAGAAAATTGAAAAGAAATGAAATACAATAGAAAAAATAGAAAATAAAGAATGAAAATGATTTTTTTTAAAAAATGATAATGATAATATAAAATTAAAATTAAAATTTTAAAAAATAATAATAACAAAATAGGGGAGGGGAGGGGGGATTGCAGAGGAAAGGAAAGGCAGCAGAATACAACAGTTACTAGTATGGTATTATGTAAAAATGTGGATGTGTAACCCATGTGATTCTGCAATCACTACTTGGTTTAAAAAAGGGAGTTCATAACTCACTTGAAGCTAATGTATGCTAATGTATGAAATATGATATGTCAAGAGCTTTGTAGGGTTTTGAACAACCAATAAAAAAATAAAATGAAATAAAATTATTTTGCCATTTAAAAAAAAAAAAGAAAATAATTTTGAAGTTTATCTATGATCCAGGGGCAAGTTAAATGAAACAGTTTCCAGTTGTTAAGTCACCAAAAAATTTATTATTTCATGTGTTATTTATTTGCTTTGTAGTATGTTTAAATTTTATTTTTGGAAAGTTTTTAACCTTATTAAATTTGTTTATTTGTTGTGGGGGAAACAATTGTATATAGGTTAAGTATTGTTTATCAAAAATGCTTAGAACAAGAAGCATTTCAGATTTTGGATTTTTTTGGAATTATGGAATATTTATACACACATAATCTTGGGGATAAGACTCAAGTGTAAATATGAAATTCATTTATATTTCATTCATGCCTTAGACCCATAGCCTGGAGGAAATTTCATACAACATTTTTAGTATACCTGCATTTTGACTGTAACCTGTCAAATGAAGCCAAGTAGGAAACTTTTCACTTGTCACATTCCAGTACTAAAACACGTTAGATTTGGCATTTTGGATTTGGGATTTGGGGATTAGGGGTGCCCAGTTTCCAGAGGGCAAATTCTATTTTTCTACTAAAGTAAACTCATTTATCATAGTAAGTTGTCCTAAGTTAATTATCTTTGTATCCACAAAATTCCTAAAACTTATTGTGGTGCCTATATTTCTCCTTAAAATCATATTTCAAACATTTAATCTTGCTTCATTGAATAAAAACAAATCATATTTTCATCTAATTTTTAGATTCTTTAATTAATTAACACAATTGCTGTCTTATTAAAGGTTCTTTCACTTAAAATACATATTTTACATTGATATTAATAATAGATTTTCTGGAATTATCAATAAAATTTTTATACAATAGCTTTTGCTCCCTGTATTTTCAAACACCACTTAACTTGTGTGTTTGTGTTGCAAACAACTTAGAGCTGATTTTGTATTTTTACTTCAAATGACATTTTCTACACACTTTCATTTATTTTTTATAATTTATTCTTTTTTACTAGTTTTTTTAGTTGTTGATGGATCCTTATTTAATTAATTAATTTATATGCAGTGCTGAGAATCCAACCAGTGCCTCACACATGCTAGACAAGTGCTCTACCACTGATCCACAACTCTAGCCCACTCCAGTTTATTCTTAAAATTCACATTTTTTTTTAGTTTATGTATAGGTATTTTTTTATTGGCTCTACACAGCACTGGTATACTATCATATTTCTTTTTTTAATTGGTTCTTTTTATACATAACATTAAGATTATACATAACATTAAGATTCATTTTGGCATAATTATAAAAGCATGAAATATAATTTGCTCTAATTCAGTCCCCAGTACTTCCTCTTTTTCTCCTTTCCTCCCTCTTTCTGTTCCCTTCCCTCCACTCTACTGATCTTTCCGCTATTTACTTTTAGTTTGGGGGGATTGTGCAGGTGTGTGTTGTGTGTATACATAATGGTGAGATCCAATACGTTTTTTCCCTTTCATTTGTTGTTTTATGGTAATACCGTGTGATTATTTTTATAGTGTTTAAGTTCTTTTATGAGGATTTTGGAAAATAAAAGCAATAAATTTGTGTTCTCAGATGGTCATCATGAACCGGAAAAAAAAATAAAATAAAATAAAAAATTTTAAAACATTTTTTAAAAGTTAAAGAACAGAAACAAAAAAATGAAAATAAAAGAAAACAAAAAAAAACAAAAACAAAAACAAAAAAAACCAAATTAATATAATAATAATAACAATAAATGCAGTCATAGATTGCAATAAACTTCTTTTCCAGTACGTAGAGCTGTGCCCACTGGGCCAAGCTTCTCCTTTCAATAAGTGGGAACCAATCACTGTGCAGCAGCTCTTCCTCCCAGACTGGGTGGGTGTCCAATCCTGAGTGCCTAGGACCTTCTTTTGTGTTTCCTCAAGCCAGGCCCCACTCACCTGTGACACTCACCACAATACTGGCTACATGCCAGGTCTGCTGCTCCTAGGAGCCCTGTTTTCATGAACGCCTGGGAATACTCTCCCTGTTTGTCTCCCTCAGACCCTAAGTTTGTAGAGCTTAGGCCTGAGAACCCCCAGCGAATTTGCTTGCACTCCGGAAGCCATGCCCCCAGAAGCTGGAGCAAGAGACTTCAGTTTTCAGCACTGGTGGGAGCGGTGGCCTGGAGGTCTGCACCACGAGTCCCGTGCCACTCCTAATTCCCTCGGTCTGGCTATCGCGCTCAAGGGAGAGCTGGGAGGGGCTCTTAAGATTTCCCCACAAGTCAGTCACAAGCAATTTGGAAGCCAATGGAAGATTTACAGGAATTTGTTTCACTTTCAATCACTTCCTGCTTCAGGACACATGTATTCTTCCATGTTTCTTGACAGGTCTTTTCATGAGAGTTCTTTCAAGACACATTACTTTCAATTTCCATAATCACTTTTGAAGCAAAACTCACATAAACTTTATGATGAATTATAACTCTGATATTACCATTAGATGTATGACTGGTTGGAATTAATGATTGCATAACGATATAGGATTTCTTATATATTTTCAGATAAAAATTCAATCCATTATTTAAAGTGGAACGAGTTATATTATTTATTCACAGTATGGTCTATTCATGCATTATCTCTATATTCATAGACGCAGTGTACACTTCTTTATACCCCCAATACTAATTTATATGTCTTCAAAATATTGCTCCCTGAAATGTTGGAAGAAATACTCATGTCACCTGATCTACTTATACATTTAATCACAGAAATATTCGGAACACAAAATGCAAAGCTCACACTTATGTTTGTACCAAAGCCTAAAAGGAAAGTAAACATGGATTACTAAAAACATCCATGTCCAGCTTGCCTAATGCTCTCAAATATCAATCCTATTGGTGACTACATATTTGTTTCTTCTTAAGATTATATATTCAAACTCAACCCTACTGAAAATGTCTAATCCTATCCCTCACTTTATACATTGCCTGATTTCATTATGGCTCTATTTCTATCTGTTTCCTACATATTTTCCCCAGTTCATCATTGTGACTGACTCTTCACATGTGCTGACATTTACATTCACACTCTAATCGATAACCTATTGCTAATAAACGTTTGTTCCTAATCCTATACTCATTCTTTTTCTAAACCTACCGACTATCTTCCTAATCCTACCGACTATCCTTTTTTGACTGGATATTCTCTTCTACATTCAATCAAGCAAGGTACAAGGTCTTATGCCATTGTATATTGATCTATCTGAGACCTCTGTGCAGAATGTAATTTTATTCTAAGTATCACAATCAAGGGTCCAATAGCCTTCTGGGCTTCAAATGTTACCTAGATTTCTAGTTTCACACTTATATTTCACATATATATTCTAGTAAATATCGCAGTTTCAAATACCATTATTCATTCTGCAGGATGATTCCTAAACCAAATCCAACATGTTATTGACCCTAAACATACACTGTTCCCTCAATCTATCTTTACAGAAGAGCAGGGACAGAGTTGGTCTTACAATACAGGAATGTAGGGGATCTTCCACCTGCTGAGAACCTCAAAGGTCCATGCAGACATGATCCCTGGAAAAGAGGTAGGCAGCTATGAAGGACCTGAGAGAGCAAAAGTCATCTTCCATGGCAAACAACCTTGTCAGGATGAAGGGGTGTGTCTGAATCAGCCACTTTCTTCTTAATGTAGAGAAGATGGACCAAACAAGGTCTGTGTGGAGAGCTGTTCCCGTGTGTCTATGGTTGATATACCATTCTAACTTGTGACAGTGTCACAGGAAGTAGGGGCAGCCTCCATCTCATGGGACCCTTGGAAGCAGCTATTAGGACAAAGTGTTTGCAAAGGCATTGACCTCATTCAGTTCCTGAAGGAAGTGACCTACCTTACTTCTTTGGTGATGGAACTCTCTGAACTTGGGATCCAGGAAGCCAGGCATCCAGAGCCAGTCCCAGTCCCAGTACCAGTGGGCTCACTTGTTTTGTTTTACCAATGACAGATTCTGTCTTTCTTGGTACCTACTGATGTGAGGATGGCCAAATATCAGGAGAGCTCTGAAGACGGGCCTTTCCTTAGTAAGTAGGTAGTGACTCACCGCTGGCTCCTAACAACTACACAGAGTTGGCCAAGGAGACCAGATCTGCCACAGTACAGGCCATTTCGGGTGAACATAGTAGGGCCCGCTAGTCAGAGGACACTCTGGATATTCAGAGACTTACTTGGGGGAAGGAGGTGCTTTGTGTTTGTGGGTGTGAGTTTGTGGTTTTGTCTCATTTTCTTAGAATAGGTAGGAAAGCTGGTATGTCTGGTTTGCAGTGGACTGTTTCTAGATAGTCTTTTGACAAGGCAAGTGTTTCTATGTCTGTGTATAACACTGTGTCCGTGGTTGTAGACATTAGAAAAGAGAATGCATCAATGAATGTGTCCTGTCTAGTAGAAAGCTTCCCAGCATTCATCCTGCCCAATTTATGACTGCACTGCAGGTTGCCTTATCGATGGGCAACACCTACTATCTTCCTAAGTTTCAGATTTCTTCCTGAATTCTGACCAATCTGCAGAATAGTCTCATGGTTTTGTGTCCAAGATAGGTACCACCCCAAGCTCTGTCACATGGCCATGTACTGAATAGCTGAAGGTAATGGCGAGCTTCTTAGAAAACTCAGATATCAGTGTGACCAGGTAAGTCTCAGTGGAGAAACCATGCTTTGTGCCTTTTGCTTACCTATTTTTCTGTTTCACTGAATGACAGGAAGGTCTTTGCCTCAGGCCACCCCTTTGATAAGCATGAAAAAAACAGTTTTCATATGGAAATGATTGGGCATCACCCGTGGCTCTTTGCTTAATTGCTTTGAATGGGATGTGTCTGAATCAGCCTCTTGGCCCTGTGTGAGGCTGTGGCTTATATTTTCAGCACCTGATGGATATAAAGAAAGATCCCATGTGTGCATCCAAAACTAAAATGGCAAAATTCAGTCATTGTGGATGATGTCTCTCTCCTTCCTCTATTAGGTTGCAGACAATCATCAAGTGAGTATAGGGATCCTTTGGGTCAAATGAGTTTTTCAAAGCCATGCAGAGGTGCTTGGGTTTTCTCATGATTCCACTTCACATAAAGAATCTAAACCCCACAGTCAGTAGGCCTCAAATTGGAGAAGCAGAGTAGTTGTAATGGCAGGCCTATTTGATCACTCCTGGTTCACAGGAATGGTGTCCAGGCCACCCTGACTTTAGGCAAATGAGGGCCAAGGGAGCTTATTTTGGACACTCTCTTGCGCTGCACCCCTCATGAAAATCTCCAGCCAGAGGTTAAAATGAGGGTCTATGTGGAAGAAGATGAGGGCCATGTGGGAATGTTTTGGTTTTAATTTTGGTAATTTGTGTGGCAGTTGGAAGGGATGACTGGGTCCCCCTCGGCTTGTACTCTGGTGTAATACTCCTTAGAGACTGAGTTGTAGAACTGACCTCAGAGAAGTATTGCCATGAATTGTGTGGGGATGTTAGGAGGCCACGCATGAGAGTCGCCCTTGGAAACTGAGATCTATGCCAAGGGTGGCTTTCCACAGAACACTGAGAATCTCAGCCAGGATATCACATGATTTTATTCTGAAAAACTTGGCAGCCATAGTTGAGAGTCAAAACACACATGGACCTCACATTGTAGACCTCAATGGGCCTGGCTTCATGTGACTTTTTGGCCACTATTTGGGATGCCTTGCCTGTGATTGTTCTCCAGAGCTTTCATTGAAATGAGCTTCCTTAACATTTAATGGTTCCTGAATGAATTGAAACCCACAGTGACTACAACTCCTTCCTTGAATAATGGCTAGATAAATACCATGAAATTTTTGAAATTTCAATGACCAGTTGGCACTGGAAAACCTTTGGATGTCCTGATGCTGATCATGAGTATACCAGACAGTGCCTTGATTGACAGGGTTTCATAAAAATGGTGTAGAACAGAGATGCCAGTTAGTTGGTGCCTGCTGATTAGTGGGCCTAGAGCAGTGGTGAGCAGATGTGTGACAAAACATCTGTGGTGAGGCCACGTGGAACTGCCATTGGCGTCCAAATGGCGTGTGACTGATATGGTTTCAGCCAACAGACCCAATAGGTAAAGGCATCTTGTTATATGGAGAGGTTTCAGGGAAATGTTCAGAATCAGGTTGCTATGGTCAAGGGGGAAAGCTATGTGGGATAGAAGCCTGGTTATTGCATTCTCCTGCAAACCCTCACCCACCACACGTGACAGAACTCCCTCCAACAATGTGTCCCAATTGACCTCCTTTATTTCGTGAAGCAAATACCAAACTCCCAGTGCAGCAGCAAGAAACACCACTAAAAGTGGAGGATGAACAAATGTCTTCCCAGTTAGCACAGGGAGAAACTTAGCCCCAGTGTCCACAGTTTAGCTACAAAAAAATAATTCAGCACTGCTGCCACATGTTCAATGAAAAATAAGAAACCATGTCTTACAGGTCACATATATGCAGAACCAGCTTTGATGGTCTCTCTATAAAAGAACTAAATCTCCTGAAAACAACATGTATTTCAAGTGCCCAACCTCAGAGGCAGTTTCTCAAGAATTTTTTAGGCCAGCAGAGCTCCATGTTTGAGGAGTGTTTACCTTTTGCCTTACTATTTTGAACTCTGCTACCACCTCCAAGGTTGTGAACTCCTGAGCAAATTCCATTCCAGATATGTATTCACAGATTTTCTAACTCTTCTCCTCTAACTGTATCTTACTTTGGTAAAAGATAATGTCAAGGCATTGTTCTGGATGAGACTGGGAAGATTTTGGGGTAGCACATATTTGCATAGACATTGGATTCATTTTTCAATTTCCCTTTAAAACACTGAATCTCTAACCCTAACCAATTCCAAACTAGACTCTGACTACTAATCCTAATATGATGGAGAAAAATAACAAAAAACAGAAAAGAAGTACAAGCAGTTCAGAGGAGGCAAGGTGTATACTTGGACTTGCCTTTTGCATAATATAGGGTAGGAGTTATAAATCTTGCAAATTTTTTTTGAAATAGTTCTCCATGTGTTTTTAAAGTTAACAAATATGTGAATTCCTTTCTCCCTTTCTCTGTAGCCTATTAAGCACATGTATTTTTATATGCACATATAGAATTCTACCTGGTACCACACGTACATTCTTGTGAGGTGGTTGACTTGGCAGATACAAATTGTGAGAAGAGATCACTCCTCGTAAATGCTATTGGAACTGAAATTTCAAACTATGGGTGAACTTTCTAGTTGAACAACATTATACATCAATCCATGTTCAGTATAATGAATATTTTTGGATCTGTGGATGATATATATTTCATGATGGATTTTGATTGGCATATATATTGTTAGTTTTTAATGTCTCTCTCTCTGTCTCTCTCTCTCTCTCTCTCTCTCTCTCTCTCTCTCTCTCTATATATATATATATATATATATATATATATATATATATACTCTCCAGATATTTCAAAATATGTAATATATGTGACTTATTACACACGCCCTAAATTCATTCATATTCATTTATGTGGATTTATAATCAACTTTTCACAAGATTATTTTCCAAACTATTCATCTACCTGAAATTCATATTTGTTTCCTAGTACTGACAACTAACTTCAGTGAATGGTGTATACAAATCCTAATATTTCTACAGTAACTAACCCAGTTTAACATCAATGCAAGTAGATTCCTATGGGACATGATATGTATTTTGATGTTCATATTTATTCAACAGTGGGACATTATTATTTCTTCAGTTTATGCACATCATAATATATATATTTCATCCAAAAGTTCAAAAATATATAGGAATTTGTTTCACTTTCAATCACTTCCTGCTTCTGAAAACATGTATTCCTCCATGTTTCTTTACTGCTCTTTTCATGAGACTTCTTTCCAAACACATTATTTTCGATTTCCATAATCAATTTTGAAGCAAAACTCACACACTCTTCATGAAAATCCTAATACTAATATTATCATTGATGTATAACTGGTTGTAATGAATGTCTGTATATCAATATTTGATTTCCTGTATTTTTTCAGATATCAATTCAATCCATTATTTATAGTGGAATGAGTATATGTTTTATTCAGAGTATGTTCCATTCATGCATTATCTGTATATTCATAGAAACAGGGTACACCTGTTTGTACCCCCAATACTAATTTATACGTCTTCAAAATATTGCTCCCAGAAATGGTGGAAGATATACTCATGTCACCTGATCTACATATATATTTTATTACAGTAATATTATGGACACAAAATGCAAAGATCACACTTATGATTGTACCAAAGCCTAAATGGAAAGTGAGCATGGATTAGTAATAACATCCATGTCCAGGTTGCCTAATGCTCTCAAATGTCAAACCAATTGGTGACTACATATTTGTTTCTTGCTAAGATTATATATTCAACCTCAACCCTGTTGAAAATGTCTAATCCTATAACTCACATTATACTTTGCCTGATTTCCTTTTGTCTCAATTGATATTTACTTTCCTACATATTTTCCCCAGTTCATCATTGAGAATGACTCTTCATATGTACTGACTTTTACATTCACTCTCTACCCGAAACCCTATTGCTAAAAAAGTTTTTGTCCAAATCCTATACTCACTCTTCTTTCTAAACCTACTGACTATCTTCCTAATCCTATCAACTATCCCTTTTTGACTGCATGTTCTCTTCGACATTCAATCATCCAAGGTAAAGGTCCTATGCCATTGTATAGCGATTAATCAGAGACATCTGTGCAGAACATAATTCAAAGCTAAGTATCCTACCCAAGGGCCCAATACACTTCTGGGCTTCAAAACTTACATAGATTTGGGTTTTCAAACTTATATTTCACCTATATATTCTTTTAAATTTCGCAGGGTCCCAATAACATTATTCATCCCGCAGAATGATCCCCAACCGAATTCGAACCTGTTATTAACCCTGACCATACGCTGTTCCCTCAATCTACCTTTAGAGAGGAGCAGGGATAGAGTTGGTCTTACAATACAGGAATGTAGGGGATCTTCCACCTGCTGAGAACCTCAAAGGTCAATGCAGAAATGATCCTTGGAGAAGTTGTAGGCAGCTATGTAGTACCAAAGAGAGCAAAAGTCTTCTGACATGGTAAAGAACCTGGACAGGATGAAAGGATGTGTCTGAATCAGCCTCTCTCTTCTTCATGTAGAGAAGATGGACCAAAGCAGGCCTGTATGGAGAGAAGTTCCCCGGTGCATATGGTTGATATACCATTCTAACTTGTGACAGTGTCACAGAAAGTAGGAACAGCCTCCATCTCATGAGACCCTTGGCAGCAACTGTTAGGACAAAGTGGTTGCCAAGGCAGTGACCTCATTCATTTCATGAAGAAAGTGACTTCACCTAACTTACTTGGTGATGGAACTCTCTGAACTTGGGATTCAGGAAGCCAGGCATCCAGAGCCAGTCCCAGTAACAGTCCTAGTGGGATCACATGTTTGGTTTTACCAAGGGCAGAGAGAGTCTTTTTTGGTACGTACTGATGTGAGAATGGCCAAATGCCAGGACAGCTCTGAAGAGGGTCCTTTCCTAAGAAAACAGGTAGTTGGTCATCGCTGGCTCCTGACAACTTCACAGATTTGGCCACGGAGACCAGATCTGAGACAGGGCAGGCCAGTTCAGGGTAACAATATGGTCCACAGTCAGAGGACACTCCGGATTGTCACAGACATATTGGGGGAAGGAAGTGCCTTTGTGGGTGTGGGTGTGAGTTTGTGGTTTTGTCTCATGTTCTGAGAATAGGTAGGAAAGGCGATTTGTTTGGTTTGGAGTGGACTGCTTCTAAAAAGTCGTTTGACAAGGTGAGTGTTTCTATATCTGTGTATCTCACTGTGTCCGTGGTTGTAGACATAAGAAAAGAGAATGCATCAATGGATATGTCCTGTCTAGAAGAAAGTTTTCCATCATTCATCCTACCCAATTTATGACTGGACTGCAGGTTGCTTTATGGATGGGCAACCCCTACTATCTTCCTAAGTTCCTGTTTTCTTCCTAAATTTTGGCCACTACCCAGAATAGGCTCATGGTTTTGTGTCCAAGATATGTAACACCTCCAAGCTCTGTGACATGGCCATGTACTGGATAGCTGAATGGAATGGCGAGCATCTCAGGAAACTCAGATATCAGTATGACCAGGAAAGTCTCAGTGGAGAAATACTGTTTTGGGCCTTCTGCTTACCTATTTTTCTGTTGCCCTGAATGTCAGGAAGGTCCTTACCTCAGGCCACTCCTTTTTGAAGCCTGAAGTAAACAGTTTTTAAATGCAAATGTATGGGCATCACCTGTGGTGCTTTGCTTAATTGCTTTCGAAAGGGATGTGTCTGAATCAGCTGCTTGCCTCTGGGTCAGGCTATGGATTAGATTCTCAGCACCTGATGGATATAAAGAAAGTTCCCATGTGTGTATTGAAAACGAAAATGGTAAAAATATCAGTCATTGTGGATGAAGTTTCTTGCCTTCCTCTGTTAGGTTCCTAACCTCCATCAAGTGAGAATAGGATCCTCTGGGTCAAATGAGTTCTTTGAACTCCTGCAGAAGTGCTTGGGTTCTCCCATGATGCCAAATCACATAAAGAATCTATACCTGACAGTCAGTTGGCCTCAAATTGGAGAAGCAGAGCAGTATTAAAGGCAGGCCTATTTGATCACTCCTGGTTCACAGGAAGGGTGTCAAGGCCACCCTCATTTTAGGCAAATGACGGGCAAGGGTGCATATTTTGGACATTGCCTTGGGCTGCGCTCCTCATGGAAACCTCCAGCAAGAGTTTATGATGAGTGTCTATATGGAAGAAGATGAGGGTCATGTGGGAATGTTTTGGTTTCAATTGTGGTCATTTGTGTGGCGGTTGGAAGAGATGACTGGGTCCACATGGGCTTGAACTCGGGTGTGATTCTCCTTCGAGACTGAGTTCTGGAACTGACCTCAGAGAAGTATTGCCATTAATTGTGTTGGGATTGTAGGAGGCCGCGCATGAGAGTCACCCTTGAAACCTGAGATTGGGCCCTGGGTGGCTTTCCACAGAGCACTGAGAATCTCAACCAGGATATCACATGATTTTATTCTGAAAGACTTGGCAGCCATAGTTAAGAGTCAAAACACACATGGACCTCACATTTTAGACCTCAATGGGCCTGTCTGCATATGACATTTTGACCACTCTTTGGAAAGCCTTGCCTGTGAGAGTTCTCCAGAGCTTTCATTGAAATGAGCTTCCTCACCATTTAATGGTTCTTGGATGAATGAAAACCCCAAAGTGCCTCCAACTTCATTCTTGAACAATGGATAGATAAATACCATGAAATTTTTGAAATTCCCAATGACCAGGTGGCACTGGAGAACCATTGGATGTCCTATTGCTGCTCATGAGTGTACCAGACAGTGCCTTGATTGACTGGAGTTCTTGAAAATGGTGTGGAACACAGATGCCAGTAAGTTGGAGCCTGCTGAGTAGTGGGCCTAGAGCAGTGGTGTGCAGTTGTCTGATAATATATTTGCGGTGTGGCCATGTGGGTGTGTCATTGGCTTCCAAATGGCTTGTGACTGACTTGGTGCAGCCAGCAGAAAATTATATGAAAAGGCATCTGGTTATATGGACAGGTTTCAGGGCAATGTTCAGAATCAGGTTGCTATGGTCAAGGGAGCAAGAAATGTGGGATAGAAGCCTGGTTGGTGCATTCTCCTGAAGACCCTGACCCACCACACCTTACAGGACTCCCACCAGCACTGTGACCCATTTGAAATCCTTGTATGTTGTGAAGCAAATACAAAACACCCAGTGCAGCAGCAAGAAACACCACGAAAATTGGAGAATGACCAAATGGCTTCAAAGTCCACACAGGGAGACACTTATCCCCCAGTGGCCACAGTTTATCTACAAAGAGAGAATTCATCACTGCTTCCTCATGTTCATTAGAAAATAAGAAACCATATCCTCCAGGTAACATAGATGCAGACCCAGCTTTGATGGTCTCCGTACACAGGGAGCTAAAGCTCCTGACAACAACATATTTTTCAAGTGTCCAACCTCAGAGGCAGTTTCTCAAGAAGTCTTAATGCCAGCATAGCTCCATGTTTGTGGAGTGTTTACACTGTCCCTTACTTTTGGAAACTCCTCTACCACCTCCAAGGTTGTGAACTCCTGAACATTTTCCATTCCAGGTATGTATTCACAGATTTTCTAACTCTTCTTCTCTAATTGTGTCTTACTAGGGGCGAAGATATTGTCAAGGCATTGTTCTGGATGATAGTGGGAATTTTTTGTAGCACATATTTGCATACACATTGGATTTATTTTCCTATTTTCCATTTGAAATACTGAATAACTGACACTAACCCATACCCTAATAGACTCTTACTACTAATCCTAATATGATGGAGTAAAATAACCCAAACAGAATAGAAATGCAAGCATTTCAGAGGAGGCATGGTGTATAGTTAGACTTGGCTTTTGCATGATAAAGTGTAGGTGTTATAATTCAAGTTAATTTTTAATTGAAATAGTTCCATGGGTACTTAAAGTAAACAAATATGTGAATTCCTCTCTCCCTTTCTCTGTAGCCTATTCAGCACATGTATTTTTATATGCACATATAGAATTCTACCTGGTACCACAGGTACACTCTTGTGAGGTGGCTGACTTGGCAGATAGAAATTGTGAGAATAGATCACTCCGCCTAAACGCTGTTGAAACTGAAATTTCAAACTATGGGTGAGCTTCCTAGTTGAACAACATTATACATAAATCCATGTTCAGTAAAATGAATATTTTTGGATCTGTGGATGATATATATTTCATGGTGAATTTCGATTGGCATATGTATTACTAATTTTTAATGTCTCTGTGTGTGTGTGTGTGTGTGTGTGTGTGTGTGTGTGTATATATATATATATATATATATATATATATATATACACACACACACACACTAAATTTTTTTAAAATATAAAATATATGTGTCTTATTATACACTCCCTAAATTCATTCATATTCATGTATGTGGATTTAGAGTTAACATTTCACAAGATTATTCACGGAAATATTCATCCACCTGAAATACATATTTTTTCCTAGAAATGAAAAATAACTTCAGTGAATGGTGGATACAAATCCTAATATTTCTACAATAATTGATCCAGTTTGTCATCAATGCAAGTAGATTCCTATGGGACATGATGTGTATTTTGATGTTCATTTTTATTCACCACTGGTATGTTACAATTTCTTCAGTTTATGCACATTATAGGATATATATTTCATCCATACGTTAGCAAAATTATAGGCATTTGTTTCACTTTCAATCATTTTCTGCTTTAGAACACATGTAATCCTCCATGTTTCTTGA
Source organism: Callospermophilus lateralis (assembly GCF_048772815.1). Taxonomy (NCBI): domain Eukaryota; kingdom Metazoa; phylum Chordata; class Mammalia; order Rodentia; family Sciuridae; genus Callospermophilus; species Callospermophilus lateralis. The sequence continues at coordinate 347,841 of NW_027512278.1, read as the reverse complement.
CTGGTTTTTTCATGAGACTTCATTCCAAACATATTATTTTCGATTTCCATTATCAAATTTGAAGCAAAACTCACACACCCTTCATGATAAAGTATAACCCTAATATTACTATTAGATGTATAACTGGTTGGAATGAATGATTGTATATCAATATAAGATTTCTTATATATTTTCAGATATCAAATCAATCCATTATTTAAAGTGGAACCAGTTATATTATTTATTCACACTATTGTCTATTCATGCATTGTCTCTATATTCATAGACACAGAGTACACCTCTTTGTAAACCCAATACTAATTTATACGTCTTCAAAATTTTGCTCCCAGTAATGGTGGAAGAAATACTCATGTCATCTGATCTACATATACATTTTATCAGAGTAATATTCTGGACACAAAAAGAAATGGTCACACTTATGTTTGCACGAAAGCCTAAATGTAAAGTGAACATGGATTACTAAAACCATCCATATCAAGTTTGGCTAATGCTCTCAAAATTCAATCCTATTTGTGACAACATATTTGTTTCTTGCTAAGATTATATATTCAAACTCAACCCTGTTGAAAATATCTAATCCTATCTCTCACTTTATACTTTTCCTGATTTCATAATGTCTCTATTTATATCAGCTTTCCTACATACTTTCCGCAGTTCATCATTGTGACTGACTCTTCAATTGTGCTGACACTTACATTCACACTCTAATCCAAACCCTATTGCTAAGGAACTTTTGTTCCAAATCCTATACTCACTCTTCTTCTTAAACCTACTGACTATCTTCCTAATCCTACCCATTATCCCTTTTTGACTGGATGTTCTCTTATACATTCAATAATCCAAGGTACAGGGTCTAATGCCATTGTATATCGATCTATATCAGACATCTGTGCAGAACATAATTCAACGCTAAGTATCACAATCAAGGGCCCATCCACATTCTGCGCTTCAAATCTTACTTAGATTTCTGTTTTCATACATATATTTCACCTATATATACTTATAAATGTCGCAGGTTCCCAGTACCATTATTCATCCAGCAGAATGATTCCTAATTCAAATTGAACATATTATTAACCCTAACCATACACTGTTCCCTCAATCTAACTTTACAGAAGAGCAGGGACAGAGTTGGTCTTACAATACAGGAATGTAGGGGATCTTCCACCTCCTGAGAACCTCAAGGTCCATGCAGAAATGATCCCTGGAGAAGATGTAGACAACTATGAAGGACCTGAGAGAGCAAAAGTCAGCTTCAATGGAAAACAACCTGGTCAGGATGAAGGGTTGTTTATGAATCAGCCTCTCTCTTCTTAATGTAGAGAAGATGGACCAAACCAGGTTGGTGTGGAGAGCTGTTCCTAGGTGCCTATGGTTGATATACCATTCTACCTTGTGAAAGTGTCACAGAAAGTAGGGGCAGCCTCCATCTCATGGTAGTCTTGGAAGCAACTGTTAGGACAAAGTGGTTACCAAGGCAGTGATCTGATTCAGTTCCTTAAGGAAGTGACCTCACCTCACTTCTTTGTTGATGGAACTCTCTGAACTTGGTATCCAAGAAGCCAGGCACCAAGAGGCAGTCCCAGTCCCAGTGGTCTCACTTGTTTGGACTTACCAAGGACAGAGTCAGTCATTCTTGCTACCTACTGATGTGAGGACAGCCAAAACCAGGAAAGCTCTGAAGAGGGGCTTTTCCTGAGAAAGTATTTAGTGGCTCACTGCTGGCTCCTGACAACTTCACAGAGTTGGCCAAGGAGACCAGATCTGAGACAGGACAGGCCATTTCATTGGAACATAGTATGGCCCACCAGTCAGAGGACACTCCGGATAGTCACAGACCTACATGGGGGAAGGAGGTGTCTTTGTGGGTGTGGGTGTGGGTTTGTGGTTTTGTCTCATATTCTGAGAATAGGTAGGAATGGCGGTTTGTTTGGTTTGGAGGGAACTGTTTCTAGTAAGTCATTTGACAAGGCGAGTGTTTCTATGTCTGTTTATACCACTGTGTCCCTGGTTGTAGACATTAGAAAAGAAAATGCATCAATTGGTGAGTCCTGTCTATTAGAAAGCTTCTCAGCTTTCATCCTGCACAATTCATGAATGGACTGCGGCATGACTTATCGATGGGGAACACCTGCTAACTTCTTAAGTTCCTGTTTTCTTCCTGAATTGTGTGCACTCTCCAGAATAGGCTCATAGTTTTGTGTCAAATATATGTACCACCTCAAATCTCTGTGACATGGCCATGTACTGGATAGCTGAAGGGAATGGCGAGCATCTCAGAAAGCTCAGATATCAGTGAGACCAGGAATGCCTCATTGGAAAAACCCTGCTTTGGACATTTTGCTTACCGATTCTTCTGTTGCCCTGAAAGTCAGGAAGGTCTTTGCATCAGGTGTGTCATGTGGGAGTGTTTTGGTTTTAATTGTGGTCATTTTTGTGGCCGTTGGAAGACATGGCTATGTCCACCTGGGCTTGAACCCTTATGTGATTCCCCTTAGAGACTGAGTTCTGGAACTGACCTCAAAGAAGTATTGCCATGTATTGTGTTGGGATTTTAGGAGGCCACGCATGAGAGTCGCCCTTGGAAACTGAGATCTAGGCCCAGGGAGGCTTTCCGAAGAGCACTGGAAATCTCAGGAAGGACATCACATGATTTTATTCTTAAAGACTTGGCAGCCATCGTTGCAAGTCAAAACACACATGGACCTCACATTGTAGACCTCAAATGCCTGGCTTAATGTGACCTTTTAGCCTGTCTTTGGGAAGCCTTGCCTGTTAGAATTCTCCAGAGCTTTCATTGAAATGAGCTTCTTCTCCATTTAATGGTTCCTGAATAAATTGAAACCCACAGTGCCTTCAACTTCATCCATGAAAAATGCCTAGATAAATATCATTAAAGTTTAGAAATTCCCATCACCTGGTGGCACTGGAGAACCTTTAGGTGTCCTATTACTGATCATGAATGTACCAGACAGTGCCTTGATTGACTGGGTTTCATGAAAATGGTGTAGAACAGAGATGCCAGTAACTTGGAGCCTGATGAGTAGTCGGCCTAGAGCAGTGGTGTGCAGGTGTGTGTTAAAACATCTGTGGTGGGCTGATGTGGATATGCCATTGGCTTTCAAATGCCTTGTGACTGATATAGTGCAGCCCCCATACCCTTGTATGTAAAGGCATCTTGTTATATGGACAGGTTGAAGGGCAATGTTTAGAATCAGATTGCTGTGGTCAAGGGGGCAAGCTATGTGGGATATAAGCCATGTTGGTGCATTCTCCTGCAGACCCTTACCCACCACACATGACAGAACTCCCTCCATCACTGTGTCCCAGTTGAACTTCTCGTATTTTGTGAAGCAAATACCAAACTCCCAGTGCAGCTGCAAGAAACACCACTAAAAGTGGAGGATGACCAAATGGCTTCACAGTCCACACTGCAAGACACTTAGCCCCCAGTGGCAACAGTTTACCTATAAAGAGAGAATTCAGCCCTACTGCTTCATGTTCATAGGAAAAAAAGAAACCATGTCCTCCAGGTCATATAGATGCAGACCCAGCTTTGATGGTCTCACTACAAAGGAAGCTAAAGCTCCTGTCATCAACATATATTTCAGGTGCCCAATCTCAGAGGCAGTTTCTCAAGAAGTCTTTAGGCCAGCAGAGCTCCATGTTTTTGGAGTTTTTACCCTGTCCTTTACTTTTGGAAACTCCTCTACAACCTCGAAGGTTGTGAACTCCTGAGCATTTTCCATTACCGATATGTATTCACAGATTTCTAACTCTTCTCCTCTAATTATGTCTTACTTGGAGTGAAGGAAATGTCAAGGCATTGTTCTGAATGAGAGTGGGAAGATTTTTGGGTAGCACATATTTGCCTACACATTGGATTCATTTTCGAATTTTCCATTCGAAATACTGAATCCCTGACTGTCAGGGGTAGAAGGAATTCTTCTTCAAAGAACAGCCTGACACTTACAAGAAACAGCCCCCAGGAGACATCCTGTCTGGAAGACATCCTGTAGCCATATATGTCCCTGAGACATCCTGTGGCCATCTTTCTTCCAGAAACATCCTGAAGTTATCTCACCTTGTGAGGACATCCAGGAACTGCTGATAAGAGAGCTTTCCCATATCCAGCATATTAATACCCATGTGTGAACAATAAAATTTTGCAGCTTGATCAGAACTCCTGTGTTGCTCTCATCTCTCATGCCTCTTGTCCCTTCATTCCTCCCCATCTAGGTTCGCTGACCACGTTGATGTGTCCTGCCGGCCGGGACATCTGGCGCCCACCGACTGGGGCTCAAGCCTTTGACTGAGGGGGAACCCCTTCCTCCTGGAAGACTTGGTCAAGAGGAGCTCACGATCGCCTCAGCAGACACCACCCGGAGACATATCCAGGAGGAAGGTGGGGATGATGCACGGTGAGTGACGCACCATGTGACAAGCAGTATCGTCACATGATTTGTTTATTTCAGGCCTCAAGGAGTCCTTCAAGACATGAGGGGCACATGTTAAGAAAAAGGACTTAAAATTTTTCTTTTCATACATAGGAGAATTGTGTCCATGGTTTCCTCTTGAAGGGACCATTGATGGCAAAAATGGCTTAGAGTAGGAGACTGTTTAAAAGATTATTATGAATCCTTTGGCCCAGAAAAAATGCCAGTTCCCACCTTTTCTTACTGGAACTTAATTAATGAAATTCTTAAAAGTTTTCGCTTTGACAATGGTACCTTACAACTTGTCAGGATTGGGGAAGAGATTATGCAAAAGACCTCTCGTCCCCCCTCTGCATGCCCATCATTAGTATAGACATAGAACCTTCTCAGTCTTCCCAGGAGCCTGAGAACCTTCCTGGTCCCCCTCAAAATACGACCCTAATTAATAAGGCTCCAATGATTAAAAACCACCTTTATCCAGTTTTAAATCCCAGAGACACATTGACCCCTGGGGAGGACGCTATCTTGGAGAAGGAAGCAGCTCTCTACCATTCAGAACACCCGCGACCTCTCAGGACCGTGCCACAGACTATAGGAATTACCAAGCGAAGGTGAAAGCACCTATGTAAAACATCTTGCCTTTGAAAATGCTAACCCAGCATGTCAGAATGTTCTTCAACCACATAAGGATAAAGGGAAACTTTCTGAAGTTATTAGACTCTGTGCAGACGTGGGTGCAGCCCATGCCATGGGTCTGGCTTTAGGGACCGCCTTTACCAAGGCCTTTCACAATCCTGGCTCACGTACTTGCTTTACTTGTAAACAACGTGGCCATTTTGCATGTGAGTGTCCCACAGGCAAACAAAGCCTAGGAATAGCGTCTCCTCAAACTGGGGCTTAACCGCCCCCAGCTACCCTTTTCCATAGAAGTGGTAAAGGTCATCACTGGGCCAGTGAGTGTAGATCTAAGACAAATGCCCTCACACAGCCTATTTCTTCCTACTTCTCGGGAAACTCCCTGCGGGGCCAGCCCCCGGCCACAACATCCCCCACGACAAACACAGGAGCAATAAAGTTTGTTCCCTCCTAAACTCCCAACCTACCACAAAATCCTTCTCCACAATTGCCTCCCTCCAACTAGCCACCCCAGGCAGCACAAAATTGGACCTCTGTGCTGCCACAAATACAATATTAGACCCAATGCAAGGGCCCCAGATAATACCCAATGAAATTATGGGTCCCCCTCCATCTCATACATGTGCCCTTAATCTTGGAAGAACCTCCACTACCATACAAGGTGTTCAGGTCTTCGTTGGCATTAATGATAATGATTTCACTGGAGAAATAAAAATACTGGCCACTGCTATTAATGGAGTTGCCGCCATCCCAGCAGGAACAAGACTTGCACAATTAATTCACCTTCCCTTGGATTCAGGAGGCATTTCCAAAACCCAAACCTACCTCGGGGGACTGCCTTCTTGGGCTTCTCTGATGTGTATTGGGTTCAGCCCATTTCTCACAATAGACCCACCCTTACCTTACTTACTGAAGGAAAGGAATTCCAAGGAGTTCTAGATATTGGAGCTGATGCCACAATTATTTCTCAAAAATACAAGCCATCAGGTTAGCCCCTCACTCCATCCTTGACTGACCTTAAAGGGATAGGAAAATAAAAAAATCCTCTGGTCAGCTCTAGGTCTATTAGCTGCACTGATAAAGATGGTAATAAGTCAACTGTCACTCCTTTCGTTCATTCTGACCTCCCTGTTAACGTATAGGGAGGAGATATTTTGAGTTATTGGAAGTTATTCTCGCCAGTCCCAATTCCATGGTGACTCATCAAATGCTTCCTATGAATTTTGTTCCTGGTACAGGCCTGGGGATACTGAAACAAGGACTGGTGGAGGCTATACAACCCATACAAAAACAAATACATGTGGACTTGTGTATTCAGATTTTTAGTGTCAGTCCCTGACCCTCCTGTACCCCATGCAGATAAAATTATTTGGGAGACTCAGACTCCTGTGTTGGTGGATCAGTGGCCCCTTACCCAAGAAAAATTGGAGGCTGCCTCCACGTTAGTGCAGGAACAGCTTGCAGCCGGCCATGTAAAGCCCTCAACCTCATCATGGATTACTCCTATTTTTATTATCAAGAAAAAATCAGGCAAGTGGTGCCTTTTACAATATTTGTGTGCCATTAATAAAGTTATGCGCCCGATGGGAGCACTACAGCCAGGCATTCCCACACCAGTGGCGATTCCAAAAAACTATTGTAAAATGGTTATTGACTTAAAAGATTGCTTTTTTACCATCTTTTTACATCCTGAGGATAGACCCTATTTTGCCTTTAGTCTCCCTCACATTAATTTTCAGGGCCCTATGCAGAGATTTCAATGGAAGGTTCTTCCCCAAGGTATGGCCAACAGCTCTAGTCTTTGCCAAAAACACGTTGCTCAAGCAGTAGACCCTGTGAGAGAGCGATGAGCACAAAATTATATTTTACATTATATGGATGATTTGTTAATTGCTGCACCTAATACCCATGACCTTAATAATTGTTACTTGGACTTTTACAAAACCTCACTACCTTGGGACTACAGATAGCTCCAGATAAGTTTCAAACACAGGACCCTTATACCTATTTGGGCCTTAAACTTCAAGATAATCAGATCCAAATTCCTAAAATACAACTATGTGTTTACCATCTTCACACACTTAATGATTTTCAAATATTACTGGGGGATATTCAATTGCTAGGAACATATTTAAAATTACCCACTTGTGTACTTTTGCCCCTTAATGATATTTTGATAGGTGATTCCCACCCCTCCTCCCCTCAAAAGCTTACTCCCGAGGCATGACATGCATTAAACCAAGCCACAGAAGCCATTGCCCAAAAGTTTGTTACACAAATTTCTTATAACCTTCCTCTGGTTCTGGTTATTTTCCACACTCCTCATACACCCACAGGAATATTTTGGCAGCGAGATCCACATTTTAAAAATAAAGGCTGCCCTTTGCTTTTGGTCCTTGTATCCACCACATCCTCCAAGGTTATTACTGTTTATCTTGCTCAGGTAGCTTCTCTTATTTTTAAAGGTCGTTTGCTTTCTCGACAACATTTTGGCAAAGACCCTGATAATATTTTAATTCCATATACTAAGGACCAAACCCTTACTACAATTTTTACTAGAGACATGGATCAATGGGGTATTGCCCTATCAGGCTTTTTGGGAACAATTCATAACCACATCCCCAATGACCCCGTTTTAAATTTTGTCCAGTTACATTCATTTATTTTTCCCAAAATTACTCAAAAGGCTCCCATTCCTCAAGAACTTACTGTCTTTACAGATGGTTCCAGTAATGGCCGTGCAGTCTTTGTTGTCAATAACAAGCCTACCACCTTTGATACTGTCTATCAGTCAGCTCAGTTTGTGGAATTGTTCACCATAACACAAGTTTTCATAAAGTCTTTTTGATAATCTTGTTAATATTTATACAGACAGTGCCTACATTGCTCTTTCTGTGCCCCTGCTGGAGATTTCACCCACCATTATGGCTTCTTCCAATTCCCCCTTTCTGTTTCACCAGCTTCAGCAGCTAATTCAGGCCAGAAAACATGCATTTTCCTTAGGACACATCATGACACACTCTGACCTTCTGAGCCCTCTAACACAAGGTAATGCCCAAGCTGATGCAGCAACACGTTCCATCTTTCCAATTTTTGTTGGCTCCATTCAAAAGGCCATGGAGTTACAAAATCTTCACCATCTAAATTCCCAGAGCCATCGATTACTTTGGAAAATTACCAGGCAACATGCATGAGAAATAGTAAAAGCATGCCCTGGTTGCACTGTCTCCCTCCCCATTCAACACTTGGGAGTTAACCCCCGAGGATTACAGCCCAATCAGGTTTAGCAAATGGATGTTATTCATTTTCCTGAATTTTGAAAAACCAAATATATATACGTTTCTATAGATACTTTCAGCGGCTTTAGTTTTGCATCACCACATTCTGGAGAGGCTACCAAAGATGTCCTTTCTCATCTTGTTTCAGCCTTTTTCGTAATGGGTAAACCAATACATATTAAAACAGATAAATGTCCTGCATATACCAGTGCCAAGTTTAAACAGTTTTGTGCTACCTTGCAATTTTGTCATACTACTGAAATTCCATACAACTCTCAGGGCCAAGGCATGTGGAACTTGCCCAGCTTAGCTTAAAGACTTGGCTATCCCGTCTTAAGGCTTCCGCCCTTGTATTTACCACTCCCAGGGATCGCCTTTACCATGCATTATTTGCCCTTATTTTTCTTACCTTAGACAGTGAAGGCCATTTGGCCACAGACAGACACTGGCATCCTTCGTCCAATTCTGTTCGCTCGCCTGTTATGTGGTGCAATCCCATTACAAATAAATGAAAACGCCCAGATCCTATCCTCATCAGGGGATGAGGCTCAGCTTGTGTTTTGGACCAAGAGCAAGCATCCCCAAGATGGTTACCAGAATGCCTGGTTAAACAGGTAAATTACTTACCTCAACCCAGGGACGGAGGCCCTCCCCCTGAGGACAAATTTTTCTCCATTTCAGATACAGCCAAGAATCTGTGCGAGGATCCTGCTTAAGGCACTTCTGCTGAACAGGTTTGAACACGGAGACCTTGGACCTCCAATTTCCAACATCATGGAGTACCTTTTTGCCCCCCCCCCCCGTGAATGCAAAGGAGGATTTTGGACTGAGGCTCCCACTAGTTGGACCCAGACTGCTGACTGCATGACTAAGGTGACTTACCTCCGTGCCAAGGTTGACCATAATCTCGGAGGAGTTCATCAGCCTAAATGGGTATGTGTTAACAAGCCAAAGATTATTCCCCCTAGTACAAGTAAAGCTCTCCAAAATTGTTCTGCAACTTGTACGCATACCCAGGCGATGCATGTCTCTTGTAATGTGTCGGCTTCACTTTGTGTTAATAAACAGGGAGAACAATTTTTTGAAGCCTCCCTAACTAAAACTCATGCAGCAGGGGGACCACTATTCATTATACCCCCGTTCTCTTTGACCATGGAGGAGATGGCAAATACACCAAGCTACAGTCAGCTGGGTGCCAAGGCACTGTCGGAAAAGGTTCCTACTGGCCCATTAAGGCCCCTACAGGGGTCTCTGATGGTGGAGGACCCACTTATTCTGTCAAGCATCCTCAGATAATCAAACTTTTGAAACCCCAAATACCTGAGCTCACATATCATCCCTTAATGTAGCCTAAATCCCAGTTCCCAGGTTTAGATACCAATACATTAGATATTTTGCAAACTACATTCTCCTAGCTTAATAATTCGAACCCCACCCTTGCTGGTGATTGCTGGCTCTGCATGACAGCAGGGGCAATCATGCCTATGGCAGTTCCTATTAATTCTATCATGGACAATGATAATACATGCCAACCCGGATTTCCCTTTAAAGTACAGCCTATAGGCACTTTTACATTATTTCTTTTAGGCGCGATGCAGAATAATACCTATGATACTGATGTTCGACTTACTTCCTTTGGAAATTGCTCAACAGTATAAAATTATTCCTCACCCACCCCATCTCTTTGTTCCTCCAATGGCACAGTTTTTATGTGTGGAGGAAACTCGGCCTTCCCACGCTTCCAGCGAATTGGACCATTAGTTATGTTCTTGCTTTATTACTCCCTGATATAACTATTGTCCCAGGAGATGAACCTCTACCAATTTCTAGCCTAGACACTTTAGTCAAAAGACATAGGTGGGCAATACAGGCTTTACCACTCATTGCCAGCCTTGGAATAACAGCTGCTGTGGGCACAGGTACAGTGGCTTAGGCACGGCTATTCACTCTTACCATCGCCTGTCTCAACAACTTATAAATTATGTACAAACTTTATCAGGAACCTTTAAAGATTTGCAGGACCAAATAAATTCCCTGGCAGAAGTGTTCCTTCAAAACAGACGGGGCTTAGATTTGCTGACAGCTAACCAGGGTGGTATTTGCTTAGCCTTAGGGGAACGATGCTGCTTTTATGCCAATAAATCAGGCATAGTACGCATTAAAATTAAGCAGCTTCAAGAAGATCCAGAAAAGAGACAAAGGGAACTATTTGAAAATCCCCTCTGGATTGGGCATAATGGATTTCTACCCTAACTTCTTCCCCTATTAGTCCCTTTGTTGGGTTTACTTTTAATGGTGTCCATAGGCCCCTGCATTATAAAGAGGCTGGTACAATTTATTAAAGAACAGATTAATATTTTGGTTTCTAAGCCCATACAGGTCCACTATCATGGTCTGGAGATGGAAGACAGCACTGCCAACATTTAAAAGAATGTTCAACCCTTCTCACAGGCTTATTAAGTTTACATCCCCACAGATCTCTCTTTCTTACAGAAAACTATAAGTAACAGCTCTGAGCAACCATCTTCTACCCTTGCAATAAGGGTTCGTTCTCCATGGGCCCCTCCGCTTGGGGGAGGACACACCCTTGGAATGAGCACGTTAGGCCATAATAACGGAGGGTCCAGGAAGGACTGCAGGAGGATGGATCCACGGATCCCCAAACACAAGACCTCTGAATGACACGCTCTGGTGCATGGCGGTTTGCATGCTATCCCCTCAAAGACGTCTCCTCCAAAAACATGCCAAAGCCAACACGAAATCTCCTAGGAAAGACGCTCGCTCAAATCAGGAGATATTCTAAGGCATCCTAGAGAAACAGAGCCACTATCACCCCCTAAATCCATGGCCTGTAAGGTATGGTCGAATATTTTATATAACAAAAGGGGAGATGTCAGGGGCTAGAAGGAAGTTCTCCTTCAAAAAATAGACTGACACAAGAAACATCCCCCTGGGACACAACCTGCCTGGGAGACATCCCACAGCCATCTATCTCCTTTTGACATCCAGCTACCATCTGTCTACCTGAAACATCCTGAGGTTATCTCACCCTGTGAAGACATCCAGCAACTGCCGATAAGAGAGCTTTCCCATCCGCAGCATATAAATACCCTCTGAGAATAATAAAAGTTTGCAGCATGATCAGAACTCCTGTCTTGCTGTCATCTCTCGTGTCTCTTGTCCCTTCATTCCTCCCCAACTAGGATCGACACCCAAGTTGATGTGTCCTGCCAGCCGGGCCATCTGACACTAACCCATACCCTCCTAGACTCTGATGACAAATCCTAATATGATGGAGAAAAATAACCCAAACAGAATAGAAATACAAGCAGTTCAGAGGAGGCATGGTGTATAGTTGCACTTGCCTTTTGCATGATATAGGGTAGGTGTTATAAATCTAGTTAATTTTTAATTGAAATAGTTCTCCATGTGTTTTTAAAGTTAACAAATATGTGAATTCCTGTCTCCCTTTCTCTGTAGCCGATTCAGCACATGTATTTTTATATGCACATATAGAATCCTACCTGGTATCAGATGTACATTCTTGTGAGGTGGCTGACTTGGAAGATACAAATTGTGAGAAGAGATCACTCCTCCTAAACGCTGTTGGAACAGAAAATTCAACCTGTGGGTGAGCCTCCTAGTAGAACAACATTATACATAAATCCATGTTCAGTAAATTAAATATTTTTGCATCTGTGGATGATATATACTTCATGATGAATTTCGATTGGCATATATATTGCTACATTTTATTGCCTGGGTGTGTGTGTTGTGTGTGTGTGTGTGTGGGTGTATATATATATATATATATATATATATATATATATATATATATACACTCTCCAAATATTTCAAAATATGAAATATATGTGTCTTACATATACTACCTAAATTCATTCATGTTCATGTATGTGGATTTATAATCAACTTTTCACAATATTATTCTCAGAAATATTCATCCACCTGAATTACATATTTGTTTTATAGTACTGAAAACTAACTTCAGTGAGTGGTGCATACAATCCTAATATTTCTACAGTAACTGACCCAGTTTAACATCAATGCAACTAGATTCCTCTTGGATATGATGTCTATGTTGAAGTTCATTTTATTCAACACTGGTACATTACTATTTGTTCAGTTTATACACATCATAGGATATATATTTCATCAACAACTTCAATAATTTATAGGATTTTGATTCACTTTCAATCATTTCCTGATTCAGAACACATGTATTCCTCCAGGTTACTTGATTGTTTTTTCATGAGACTTCTTTCCAAACGCTTTTTTTTTCGATTTCCATAATCATTTTGAAGAAAAACTGACACACTCTTCATGATAAACCATAACCCTAATATTACCATTAGATGTATTTCTGGTTGGAATGAATGATTGCATATAAATATACGATTTTCTGTTTATTTTCAGATATCAATTCAATCGAATATTTAAAGTTGGAACAAGTTATAATATTTAATCACAGTATTGTCTATTCATAAATTATCTCTATGTTCATAGACACAGAGTAAATCTATTTGTAACCCCAATACTAATTTTTTCATCTTCAAAATGTTGCTCCCAGAAATCCTGGAAGAAATACTCATGTCACCTAATCTACATATACATTTTATCACAGTAATATTCTGGACACAAAAAGAAGAGGTCACACTTATGATTGTATCAAAGCCTAAATGAAAAGTGAGCATAGATTACTGAAAACATTCATGTCCAGTGTGCCTAATGCTCTCAAATGTCAATCCTATTGGTGACTCCATATTTGTTTCTTCTTAAGACTATATTTTGAACCTCAACCCTGTTGCAAATGTCTAATCCTATCACTCAATTTATACTTTGCCTGATTTCCTAATGTCTCTATTGATGTCTGCTTACCTAAATATTTTCCCCAGTTCACCATTGTGACTGACCCTTCACGTGTGCTGATATTTACATTCACTCTCTACCCGATACACTATTGCTAAAGAACTTTTGGTCCAAATTCTGTACTCAGTCTTCTTCTGAAACTTATCGAATATCTTCCTAATCCTACCGACTATCCCTGTTCTAGTGGATGTTCACTTCTACATTCAATCATCCAAGGTACAAGGTCCTATGCCATTGATTATCGATTTATCTGAAACACCTGTGCAGAACGTATATCAAAGCTAAGTATCCCAATCAATAGCGCAATGCCCTTCTGGGCTTCAATTCTTACCTAGATTTTTGTTTTCATACTTATATTTCACCTATATATTCTTATAAATATCACAGGTTCCCAATACCATTATTCATCAATTAGAATAATTCCTAACCCAAATCAAACCTGTTATTAACCCTAACCATACACTGTTCCCTCAATCTAACTTTACAGAAGAGCAGGGACCAAGTTGGTCTTACAATACAGGAATGTAGAGAATCTTCCACCTGTTGTAAAACTCAAAGGTCCATGAAGAAGTGATCCCTGGAGAAGATGTAGGCAGCCATGAAGGACCTGAGAGAGCAAACGTCATCTTCCATTGCAAACAACCTGGTCAGGATGAAGGGTTGTGTCTGAATCAGCCTCTCTGTTCATAATGTAGAGAAGATGGACACAAACAGTCCTTTTTGGAGACCTGTTCCTGGGTGCCTATGGTTCATATACCATTCTAACTTGTGAAAGTGTCACAGGAAGTAGGAGAAGCCTCGATCTCATGGGACCCTTGGAAGCAACTGTTAGGACAAAGTGGTTGCCAAAGCAGTGACCTCATTCAGTTCCTGAAGGAAGTGACCTCACCTCACTTCCTTGGTCATGGAACTCTCGGTACTTGGGATCCAGGAAGCAAGGTACCAAGAGCCTGTCCCAGTCCCAGTCCCAGTGGGCTCACTTGTTTGGATTTACCAAGGACAGAGTCAGTCTTTCATGGTACCTACAGATATGAGGATGGCCAACTGCCAGGAAAACTCAGAAGAGGGGCCTTTCCTGAGAAAGCAGATAGTGGCTCACCGCTGGCTCCTGACAAGTTCACAGAGTTGGTGTTTTCCGGGGAACATAAGTTGGCCCACCAGTCAGAAGACACTCTGGATAGTCACAGACATACTTTGTAGAAGGTGGTGCCTCTGTGGTTGTCGGTGTGGGTTTGTGGTTTTGTCTCATGTTCTGAGAATAGGTAGGAAAGGCGGTTTGTTTGGTTTGGAGTGAACTGTTTATAGTAAGTCGTTTGGCAAGCAAGTGTTTCTATGTCTGTGTATCCCACTATGTGCATGGTTTTAGATATTAGAAAACTGAATGCATCAATTGTTGTCTCCTGTCTAGCAGAAAGCTTCCCAGCATTCATCCTGCCGAATTTATGAATGGATTTCAGCTTGCCTGATCGATGGGCAACATGTGGTATCTTCCAAAATTCCTGCATTCTTCATGAATTCTGGCTACTCTCCAGAATAGGCTCATGGTTTTGTGTCCAAGATATGTAGCAGTTCCAAGCCCTGTGACATGGCCATGTACTGGATAGCTAAAGGGAATGTCGAGCATCTCAGAAAACTCAGATATAAGTGTGACCATGATAGTCTCAGTGGAGAAACCCTGCTTTGGGCCTTTTGCTTACCTATTGTTCTGTTGCCCTGAATGTCAGGAAGGTCTTTGCCTCAAGACATCCGTTTGTGAAGCCTGAAGAAAACAGGTTCAAAAGGAAATGAATGGACATCACCTGTGGATATTTGCTTAATTCCTTTGAAAATGGAAGTGTCTGAATCAGCCTCTTGGCCCTGTGTGAGGCCGTGGCTTAGATTCTCAACCCCTGAAGAATCTAAAGAAACATCACATGTGTGCATCCAAAACAAAAATGGCCAAAAGTGCAGTTATTGTGGATGAAGTCTCTCCCCATTCTCTGTAAGGTTCCTGACCTCCATCAAGTTAGAATAGGGATCCATTGGGCCAAATCATTTCTTCAAATCCCTAAATTGCTTGAGTTTTCCCGTGACTACAATTCACATAAAGAATCCAAACTGCACAGTCAATACGCCTCAAATTGGAGAAGCAGAGAAGTATTAACAGCAGGCCTATTTGAACACTCCTGGTTCACAGGAATGGTGTCCAGGCCACCCTGAATTTAGGCAAATTAGGGGCAAGAGAGATTATTTAGGAGACTGTCTTGGGCTTCGCCCCTAGTGGAAATTTCCAGCGATAGGTTATGATGAGTGTCTATATAAAAGAACATGAGGGCCATGTGGGATTGTTTTGGTTTTAATTGTGGTTGTTAGTGTGGTGATTGGAAGAGATGACTGGGTCCACCTTGACATGAACTCTGGTGTTTTTCCCCTTAGAGACTGAGTTCTGGAACTGACCTCAGAAAAGTATTGCCATTAATTGTGTTGGGATTTTAGAAGGCCATGCATGAGAGTCACCCTTGGAAACTGAGATCAAGGCCCAGGGTGGCTTTCAACAGAGCACTGGGAATCACAGCCAAGATATCACATAATTTTCTTCTGAAAGACTTGGCAGCCGTAGTTGAGAGTCAAAAGTCACATGGACCTCACATTGTAGAACTCAATGGGCCTGGCTTCATTTGACCTTTTGGCCATTCTTTGGGAAGCATTGCCTGTGAGATTTCTTCAGAGCTTTCATTGAAATGAGCTTCGTCAACATTAATGGTTCTGGAATGAACTGAAACTCACAGTGCCTCCACCTTCATTGTTGAAATATGGCTAGAAAAATACCATGAAATTTTTGAAATTTCCATGACCAGCTGGCACAGGAGAACCTTTGGATTTCCTGTTGCTGATCATGAGTATAACAGACACTGCCTTGATTGACTGGTTTTAATGAAAATTGTGTAAAACAGAGATGCCAATAAGTTGGAGCCTGATTATTAGTGGGCCTAGAGCAGTGGTAGGCAGGTGTGTGATAAAACATCTGTGGTGGGGCCATGTGGATCTGCCATTGGCTTCCAAATGGCTTGTGACTGACATGATGCAGCCAGCAGTCCCTTCTAAGTAAAGGCATCTTGTTATTTGGAGAGGTTTCAGGGCAATGTTCAGAATCGATTTGCTATCGTCAATGGGGCAAGCTATGTGATATAGAAGCATGGTTGGTGCATTCTCCTGCAGAAATTGAAATTCCACACGTGACAGAACTCCCTCCTGCACTGTGTCCCAGTTGAACTCCGTGTATTTCATGAAGCAAATACCAAACTCCCATTGTAGCAGCAAGAAACACCATGAAAATTGGAGGATGAACAAATGGCTTCACAGTCCACACAGGGAGACACTTAGAACCCAGTGGCCACAGTTTACCTACAAAGATCAAATTCAGGACTGCTGCCTCATGTTCATTGGAAAATAAGAAACTATGTTTTACAGGTCACATAGGTGCAGACCCAGCTTTGATGATCTCACTACAAAGGAAGCTAAAGCTCCTGATAACAACATATGTTTCAAGTGACCAAACTCAGAGGCAATTTCTCAAGAAGTCTTTAGGCCAGCAGAGCTCCATGTTTGTGGAGTGTTCACCCTGTCCCTTACTTTTGGAAACTCCTCTACCACCTCCAAGGTAGTGAACTCCTTAGCATATTCCATTCCAGATAAGTATTCACTGATTTTCTAACTCTTCTCCTCTAATTATGTCTTACTTGGGGCGAAGAAAATGTCAAGCCATTGTTCTGGAGGAGTGGGAAGATTTTGTGTAGCACATATTTGCATACACATTGGATTCATTTTCCAATTTTCCATTCGAAATACTGAATCCCTGACTCTAACCCCTACCCTACTAGACTCTGACTACTAATCGTAATATGATAGAGAATAAAAACTCAAACAGAATAGAAATACAAGCAGTTCAGAGGAGGCATGGTGTATAGTTGGAATTGCCTTTTGCATTATATAGGTTAGAAGTTATAAATCTAGTCAATTTTTTGTTGAAATAGTTCTCCGTGTGTTTTGAAAGTTAACAAATATGTAAATTCCTGTCTCCCTTTCTCTGTAGCCTATTCAGCACATGTAATTTTATATGCACATATAGAATCGTACCTGGTATCACACGTACATTTTTGTGAGGTGACTGACTTGGCAAATACAAATTTTGAGAAGAGATCACTCCTCCTAAATGATGTTGGAACTGAAAATTCAACCTATGGGTAAGCCTCCTAGTTGAACAACATTATACATAAATCCATGTTAAGTATATGAATATTTTTGGGTCTGTGGATGATATGTATTTCATGATGAATTTCAATTGACATATATATTGCTAGTTTTTAATGTCTGTGTGTGTGTGTGTATATGTATATATATATATATATATATATATATATATATATATATATATATACTCTCCGGATTTTTCAAAATATGAAATATTTGTGTCTTATTATGCACTCCCTAAATTCATTCATATTCATGTATGTGGATTTATAATCCACTTTTTAAAAAATTAATCTCAGAAATATTCATCCACCTGAAATACATATTTTTTCCTAGTACTGAAACAGTTTTCAGTAAATGGTGCATCCACATCCTAATATTTCGGCATTGCAAGATGACTGTGAAGACAGTGTATCACACCCAGTGTACCCTGCCACTGCGCAGGTGAATAACGAGTTAGAACGATGAAAAACTATCTTGTTAGGATCTTACAGGAAAATGGGTGTTTACCGAAATCTAGAAGAATGATTTCCACCACCGAGGTCCGGTAATTGAGTCTCAAACACAAGCCACTTGTGCAACCGGAGATCCATTCTGATTTATCCGCGTGACCTGCCCCGTGTCTACAAATGGTGAGGCACCACCGAGAAGCGACCAGCAAGCAGGGAGAAACGTTGCTGCAGATTCTGTGGAATCCTGCTGGCTGAGCATCCACTGAGCCCCCAGCTGAATTTGGGATTTCAGACGAGAAAGTTAGCAGTACATTTCTATCCCCCAAAGTGGAAACTCCACAAAGGAAACCAGCAGCCACCATCTTGGAGAGCTGAAGTAACCACCACCACTCCCAGACAGATTGCAACAATAAAACAGGTGTGTGTTTCTCAGCTCATCTCACATACAGAGGAAAATTCGCATAAAATCTCTCCTAGGCTTTTGGGGGAGGGATAATCAGAGCAAGTCTGCATAAAGACTGGGGGAAAACTAGAGGCACCTGACCTTCATCTCCCCTTCCCATCAGCGGCAAAAATGAAACTTGTCTAGCCAGTGCGGGGCGAGGGGCAAGCGGAAAATATTAAAACAATAGAGTTCCAGGGTTCACAATAGACACCCTCCCCACCCAACAAACGGCAGACCCGGAGAACAGTTTGAGCTGCCGAGAAGCATCACTCAGGAGAAATCTGGTCTAGCAGGAGAAATCAGGACTAGCAGGATAAACCAGGGGACTAGAGGCCAGGCCCTCCTGACTGGGTGGCTGGAGAACGCCAGACCGCTGCCAGTGTGACTGGGCAACTGGAGACCACCTTCCTGCCGGCGCCAGCCCACCTCCTGACGGCATGTCTTGATGGCTGGAGAACGCTCGCCTGCCGACGACCGAACGCGCAACTGTGTGGCTAGAGATCACCCACCCGCCGGCGACAGCCCATCCGCTGCCCGCGCTACTGGGTGGCTGGAGACTGCCGGCATGCCAGCGACCGGGAGCTGAAACCAACAAGAGACAATCCAGTCCACCCCCCCAATTCGGACACTCCGGCAAGGAGCCTGGGGCCCACCACAGCAGAGAGGTGACATCACTGGAGCTCGGCTGTCAGAATTCCTTAACAGCGAAATCCACTTAAGCAGGCATAGTCTAGCAACACAAAGGAGAGAAAACAGAGATATATAAACCCATAACAAATCTATAGAAGAGAGCAGAAACACAGCAATCAAATAGAGCCAGAAAATAACGTGAACATCATGAAAAAACAAGGGGAAAAAAAGGTGTAGAAACAATGAAGGACAACTTAATACTACAGGAGAACCTAGAAGCATCAGAAACAGGGATAGGGAAAAAACTTAAGTCATACCTAACTCAGATGGAAAGGAATAATAGAGAAGACATGAGGCAGCAAGTCCAAGAAATAAAGGTATATATTGAAAATGAATTAAACAACCAAATTCAAATGGCAAAGAACAAGGTTTACCAGGAGATAGAGATCTTTTAAAAAATCATACAGTAATTCTAGAAATGCAGGAAACTATAAACCAAATTAAAAACTCAAACAAGAATATTTCAAATAGACTAGATCAAATAGAAGTCAGAACATCAGATAATGAAGACAAAGTTTGTCAACTTGAAAAGAATATAGTCAACACAGAAAACATGCTTAAATCCCATGAGCAACTATTCAAGAGATATGGGATGTCATAAAAAAACCAAAATTGGGAGTCATCGGGATAGAAGAAGGCATAGAGATTCAAACCAAAGGAATGGACAACATATTAAATGAAGTAATTCTAGAAAACATCCCAGAGATGAAAGATGGAATGGATTGCCATATCCTGGAAGCCTACAGGACCTCAAACATTCAAAACCATAATAGACAAACTCCAAGACATATAATTATGAAGATAGCCAACATACAGAACAAGGAGAGAATATTAAAAGCTACGAGAGAAAGTAGGCAGATAACATTCAGGGGTAAACCAATTAGGTTAACAATTGATTTTTCATCACAGACTTTGAAAGCGAGAAGATCTTTGAACAATGTATTTCAAACACTGAAAAATAATGGATTCCAACCAAGAATACTGTATCCAACAAAATTAAGCTTCAGATTTGACAATGAAATTAAGTCTTTCTTGATAAACAAAAGCTAAAAGAATTCGCAGACAGAACACCAGCACTGCAAAGCATTTTGAGCAAAATACTACAAGAAGAGGAATTGAAAAATAGTGCCCAAAACTAACAGTGGGAGGTATCTCAGTAAAGGGGTAAGAAAATAACCAAAAAGTAAAAACTACCCAAATTAAAATGAATAAATAAATAAACATGACTGGAAGTATAAATCATATTTCAATTGTAACCTTAAATGTTAAAAATCTAAACTCACCAATCAAGAGACATAGGCTAGTAACCTGGATCAAAAAAATAAATCCAACAAAATGCTGCCTTCAGGAGACTCTTTTGATAGGTAAAGACATACACAGGCTGAAAGTAAAAGGCTGGGAAAAATCTTACCACTCACATGGCCCTCGGAAGCAAGCAGGAGTGGCCATACTCATATCATATAAAATCAACTTCAAACCTACGTTAATCAAAAGGGATAAAGTAGGACACTATATATTGTTAAAAGGAACCATCCACCAACAAGACATAACAATTATCAATTGGTATGCACCAAACAATTGAGCTGCAACGCTTATAAAACAAACTCGCCTCAAGTTCAAGAGTCAAATAGACTACAACACAATAATTATGGGTGACTTCAACACACCGCTCTCGCCATTAGACAGATCCTCTATAAAAAACTGAATAAAGAAACTATAGAATTCAACAGCACAATCAATAACCTTGATTTAACCGACATATATAGAATATATCAACCATCATCAAGTGGATACACTTTATTCTCAGCAGCACATGGATCCTACTCCAAGTTAGACCATATATTATGCCATTGGGCAACTCTTAGTAAATATAAAGGCGTGGAGATAATACCATGCACCATATCTGATCATAATGGAATGAAACTGGAAATCAATGAGAATAGAAGGAAGGAAAAATCCTACATCACATGTAAAATGAACAATATTCTACTGAATGATCAATGGGTTACAGAAGACATAAAGGAGGAGATAAAAAAATTCTTAGAATCAAATGACAATACAGACACAACATACTGGAATCTATGGGACACAAAGAAGGCAGTTTTAAGAGGGAAATTCATTTCTTGGAGTTCTTTCCTCAAAAAAAGAATAAAACAACAAATAAATAAACTCACAGTACACATCAAAAACCTAGAAAAGGAAGAGCAAAACAACAGCAAATGTAGTAGAAGACAAGAAATAATTAAAATTGGAGCAGAAATCAACGAAACTGAAACAAACAAAAAAAAAAACATTGAAAAAATTGATAAAACTAAAAGTTGATTCTTTGAAAAAATAAATAAGATTTACAGGCCCTTAGCCATGCTAAGGATGAGAAGATGAGAGGGAACTCAAATTACTAACATACGGAATGAAAAAGGCAATATCACAACAGACAGTACACAAATACAGAAGATAATTAGAAAGTATTTTGAAATCCTATATTCCAATAAAATAGAAGATAGTTATAATATCGATAAATTTCTTAAGTCATACGATCTGCCCATATTCAGTCAAGAAGACACACACAATTTTAACAGACCAAAAACAAAGAAAGAAATGGAAGAAGCCATCAAAAGACTACCAATCAAAAAAAGCCCTGTACCTGATGGGTATACAGCAGAGTTCAACAAAACCTTCGAAGAAGAATTAATACCAATACTATTCAAGCTATATCAAGAAATGGAATAATAAGGAGCTCTTCCAAATTCATTCTCGGAGTCCAAAATCACCCTGATCCCAAAACCAGACAAAGACACTTCAAAAAAGAAAACTACAGACCAATATCTCTAATGAAGTTGGATGCAAAAATTCTCAATAAAATCCGTGTGAATTGAATACAAAAACATATCAAAATAGTTGTGCACCATGATCAAGTAGGATTCATCCCTGGAATGCAAGGCTGGTTCAATATACGGAAATCAATAAATGCTATTCACCACATCAATAGACTTAAGGACAAGAACCATATGATCATCTCAATAGATGTAGTAAAACATTCAACAAAGTTCAGCATCCCTTTATGTTCGAAACACTAGAAAAACTAGGGATAACAGGAACTTACCTCAACATTGTAAAAGCTATATATGCTAAACCTCAGGCTAGGATCATCCTAAATGGAGAAAACTGAAGGCATTCCCTCTGAAATCTGGAACAAGACAGGGATGCCCTCTATCACCACTTCTATTCAATTTAGTTCTTGAAATACTAGCCAGAGCAATTAGACAGACAAAAGAAATTAAAGGCATAAAAATAGGAAAAGAAGAACTTGAATTATCGCTATTTGTGGATGACATGGTAATATATTTAACAGACCCAAAAGGGTCTACAAAGAAACTGCTAGAGTTAATAAATGAAGGATATAAAACCAACACGCATAAATCAAAGGCATTTCTGTATATCAGCAACAAAACTTCTGAAATGGAAATGAGGAAAACCACTCCATTCAAAATATCCTCAAAGAAAATAAGATACTTGGAAATCAACCTAACAAAAGAGGTGAAAACCACAGAACCCTAGAGAGAGAGATAGAAAAAGATCTTAGAAGATGGAAAAATGTACCCTGTTCATGGATAGGCAGAACTAAATTCATCAAAATGGCGAAATTACCCAAAGTTCTCTACAGGTTTAAAGCAATGCCAATCAAAATCCCAACGGCATTTCTTGTAGAAATGATAAAGCAATCATGAAATTCATATGGAAAAACAAAAGACACAGAATAGCAAAAGGAATTCTAAGCAGGAAGTGTGAATCGGGAGGTATAGCGATACTAGAGTTCAAACTTTACTACAAAGCAAGAGTAACAAAAACAGTGTGGTACTGGTACCAAAACAGGCAGGTGGACCAATGGTATAGAATGGAGGACAGAGAAACCAATCCACAAAATTACAACTTTCTTATATTTGATAAAGTGGCTATAAACATGCAATGGATGAAGGATAGCATCTTCAACAAATGGTGCAGGGAAAATTAGAAATCCATGTGCAACAAAATGAAACTGAATCCCGTTCTCTCACCATGCACAAAAGTTAACTCAAAATAGATCAAGGAGCTAGATATCAAATCAGAGACACTGCGTCTCATAGAAGAAAAAGTTGGCTATGATCTATATACTGTGGGGTCGGGCTCCAAATTCTTTAATAAGACATCAATAGCCCAAGAGTTAATAACAAGAATAAACAAATGGGACTTACTTAAACTAAAAAGTTTTTTTCTCAAGAAGAGAAACAATAAGAGAGGTAAATAGAGAGCCTACATCCTGGGAACAAATTTTTACCCCTCACACTTCATATAGAGCCCTAATATCCAAAATATACAAAGAACTCAAAATATTAAACAATAAGATAACAAATAACCCAATCAACAAATGGGCCAAGGACCTAAACAGACACTTCACAGAGGAGGACATACAATCAATCAACAAGTACATGAAAAAATGCTCACCATCTCTAGCAGTCTGAGAAATGCAAATCAAAACCACCCTAAGATACCATCTGACTCCAGTAAGATCAGCAGCCATTATGAAGTTAAACAACAATAAGTGTTGGCGAGGATTTGGGGAAAAGGATACACTTGTACACTGCTGGTGGGACTGCAAATTGGTGAGGCCAATTTTGAAAGAAGTATGGATATTCCTGGAAAAGCTGGAAATGGATCCACCATTTGACCCAGCTATCACCCTTCTTGGAATGTTCTCTCAGGATCTTAAAATAGCGTACTATAGGGATACTGCCACATCAATGATCATAGCAGCACAATTCACAATAGCTAGACTGTGGAACCAACTTAGATGCCCTTCAATAGATTAATAGATAAAAAAAATGTTGCATCTATACACAATGGAGTATTACACAGCACAAAAAATGACAAAATCATAGAATTTGCAGGGAAATGGATGGCATTAGAGCATATTATGCTAAGCGAAGCTAACCAATCCTTAAAAAACAAATGCCAAATGTCTTCTCTGTTATAAAGAGAGCAAATAAGAACAGAACAGGGAGGAAGAGCATGAGGAAAAGATTAACATTAAACAAAGACGAATGGGGGGAGAGAAAGGGAGAGAGAAGGGAAAGCTTATGAAAATTGTAGGAAACTCTCAATGTTACACAAAATTGCATATAAGATGTTGTGAGGGGAAGTGAGGGGGAAACAATGGAGAGAATTGAACAATAGCAGATGAGGTAGAGAGGGAAGATGGGAGGGGAGGAGAGGGTGGATAGTAGGGGATAGGAAAGGTAGCAGAATACAACAGTCACTAATATGCCATTATGTAAAAATGTGAATGTGTAACCGATGTGATTCTACAATTCGTATTTGGGGAAAAAATGGGAGTTCATAACCCAATTGAGTCAAATGTATGAAAGATGATATATCTTGAGCTTTGTAATGTTTTGAACAACCAATAAAAATAAATAAATAAATAAAGGTTTAAAATTTAGTGGGAAGAAATCAGCTAAAAATGGGTTCAGATGTATTCATTTTGCTATACAGAAACTTTGTTTTGTGAATATCACAAATTTATTTTACCAGAAAATGCACATAAATTGAGATTAAAGGATAATTCACCTAACTTCATGAAAAATTCATAGCATTTTCTACACTTTTCATATTTCATTTTTTTCGTGAATATTTTGTCATGGACAAGGTCTAGTCTTAGGCTATTCTTCCAGAATACTACCTCATCTGACAAGTTCGTACAATGTGTTGGATTGTTCTTTTCATCTTTTATTTAATAGTTTCTAGCTGATAATGTGTATTTTTTCTTATCTTTATTTGGACATACAAACCTAACTATATCTTTGCATTTTATGTTTTACTGGGGAAGAGACTCATCAAAAGCTCTTTGTTATATGTATCAACAATCAAACATCTAGAGCATGCAATTATTCTTAATTTTGCATGAAAATAAATTTGTACCATTTTTCTTATAAAGATGTAGTATTATTAATAATGTCCCTACTGTAATAAGTAACTACTTACAAGAAGAATTAAACAATTGACTTTATATCAATTTTGAACATGAAAAGTACTAAAATAAGTATTTGGCAATTAATACACAATTGATAGAAATTGAAATCACAAGAAAGCCATTTAAAATGTCAGTGCATATGGTCCTTAAATAATAGGTTGTTCAAATAAAATTTCTCTAATTCATAAGAGTTAATATGCCACATTACAGCTTAATGTGATATAAAACTTTAAATTATCAGTATTGATAAATAAGAATGATACCTGTTTACTTAAATATGTTCATTTGATTTTCACTGTAAGATGTTAATTATGGAAGAATTGAGAATTAAGAAAGACTTGGTCTATTTTATTTCTAACAGGAAAATCAAAGTACTTTTAAATATATATATATATATATATATATATATATATATATATATATACATAATATATGTAATGCATATGCATGAATATAGATACATATGTATAATAAATGTATTGTAATATATCTATCAGGTGATTATAATTTTTAAATTTTCTCAAGAAAAAGAATGACTATAAAAAACATTCTTAAATTTAAATTTCACAGCATACTACTGTTTGTAATGACATGAGAGAAAAATAGATATGGAGGGGAAACCAAAAAGGAAGGGAGAGAAGGGGGAAAATGAGGAAGAAAGTGAGTAAAGAAGAGGGACATGAGTGTATGATGTTAAGATAGAAGTGGAGGGGTTGGGTTTGTGGCTCAGAGGTAACATGCTTATCTAGCATGTGTGAGGCACATGGTTCTATTCTCAGCACCACATACAAATAAACAAAATGAAGGTCAATCAACAACTGAAAAAATAAAAAAAGAAAAAAGAAGAAATATTACGAAAATTCCAAGCTTTGATGAATGTTAAATAAAAAAAAATATGTTACATAGCCTTATGTAATTTCTAGACTATCCAAAATAGTCACTAAATGTTAGATTATTAGTGCTATAACTAAAAATCCATTGATCTTTCCTCTACATTCTGTGGCATGCTAGTGCTAAAATAAATTGTATTATTAATTCCCCCCCAAATCCTAATATTTCTACAGTAACTGACCCAGTTGAACATCAATGCAAGTAGACTCTATGAGACATGATGTGTATTTTGACGTTCATTTTTATTCAACACTAGTACATTACTATCTTCAGTTTATGCACATCATAGCATATATGTTTCATCAAAATTTCTCAAATTTATAGGCATTTGTTTCACTTTCAATCACTTCCTGCTTGAGAACACATGTATTCCTCCATGTTTCATAACTGCTCTTTTCATGAGACTTCTTCCCAAAATCATTATTTTCGATTTCCATTATCACATTTGAAGCAAAACGCACAAACCCGTCACAATAAACCATAACACTAATATTACCATTAGATGTATAACTGGTTGGAATGAATGGTTGTATATCGATATAAGATTTCTTACTTAGTTTCAGATATCAATTCAATCCATTATTTAAAGTGGAACCAGTTATATTATTTATTCACAGTACAGTCTATTCACGAATTATCTCTATATTCATAGACACAGGTACACCTCTTTGTACCCCCAATACTAATTTATACGTCCTCAATAAATAGCTCCCAGAAATGGTGGAAGAAATACCCATGTCACCTGATCTCCATATACATTTTATCACAGTAATATTCTGGACACAAAAAGCAAAGGTCACACTTATGATTGTACAAAACCTAAATGGAAAGTGAACATGGATTACTAAAAACATCCATGTCCAGGTTGCCTAATGCTCTCAAATGAAAATCCTATTGGTGACTACATATTTGTTTCTTCCAAAGATTATATATTCAAACTCAAACATGTTGAAAATGTCTAATCCTGTCACTCACTTTATACTTTGCCTGATTTTGTAATGTCTCTATTGATATCTGCTTTCCTACATATTTTCCCCAGTTAATCATTGTGACTTCCTCATCACATGTGCTGATATTTACATTCACTCTCTTAGCGATACCCTAGTTCTAAAGAACTTTTGTTCCAAATCCTACACTCATTCTTCTTCCTAAACCTACCGACTATCTTACTAATCCTACCAACTATCACTTTTTGACTGGATGTTCTCTTCTACATTCAATCATCCAAGGTGAAAGGTCCTATGCCATTGTATATCGATTTATCTGAAACATCTGTGCAGAATGTAATTCAACGCTAAGTATCCCAATCAAGGGACAAATGAAGTTCTGGGCTTCAAATCTTACTTAGATTTCTGTTTTCGTACATATATTTTACCTCTATATTCTTATAAATATCACAGGTTCCCAATACCATTATTCATCCAGCAGAATGGTTCCTAACCCATATCGAACATGTTAATAACACTAATCATACACTGTTCCCTCAATCTAACTTTACTGAGGAGCAGCGACAGTGTTGGTCTTACAATACAGGAATGTATGGGATCTTCCACCTGCTGAGAACATCAAAGGTACATGCAGAAATGATCTCTGGAGAAGATGTAGGCAGCTATGAAGGACCTGAGATAGCAAAAGACATCTCCATGGCAAAGAACCTGGTAGGATGAAGGAATGTGTCTGAATCAGCCTCACTCTTCTTAATGTAGAGTAGACCAAACCAGGCCTGTGTGGAAAGCTCTTCCCAGGTGCGTATGGTTGATATACCATTCTAACATATGAAAGTGTCACAGGAAGTAGGGGCAGCCTCCATCTCATGGGACCCTTGGAAGCAACTGTTAGGACAAAGTGGTTGCCAAGGCAGTTACCTCATTCAGTTCCTGAAAGAAGTGACCACACCTCACTTCCTTGATGATGAAAGTCTCTGAACTTGGGATCCAGGAAGCCAGGCACCCAGAGCCATTACCAATCCCAGTCCCAGTGGTCTCACTTGTTTGAATTTACCAAAGACAGAGTCAGTCTTTCTTCTTACCTGTTAAGGTCTGTAAACAAGTCAGATTGGCACCTGTTATTTTGCCAGAGAAATGTTAGAGTCTGTAAAAAAAGTCTGAATGGCGCCTGGCAAAATGCCAGAGGGAGTGGTTTGTGAAGTAACAAAAGCGAGCCATTAAGTGTGGAGATTCCTTATTGTTTGACTGCTGTATCTATTTCATGCTAATTAGATAGGCTGTGTAAAATGTATAAATACCGCTCTTATTCAACAATAATTGGCTTCCACTCCTGCTGCATCAGTCTACCCAAGTTGTTCGTCACCCCCCCGGTTATTTTGCCCAGCCAGCCGGGCTGCGGCACTTACCTACAGATGTGAGGATGGCCAAATGCCAGGGAAGCTCTGAAGATAATTCTTTTCTGATAAAGCAGGTATTGGCTCACCGCTGACTCCTGACTACTTCACAGAGTTAGCAAAGGAAAGCAGATTTGAGACAGGACAAGCAATTTTGGGGAACATAGAATGGCCCACCAGTCAGAGGACACTCTGGATAGTCACAGACCAACTTGGAGGAAAGAGTTGCCTTTGTGGGTGTGGTTGTGGGTTTGTGTATTCCACTGTGTCTGTGGTTATAGACATTAGAAAAGAGAATGCATCAATGGAATTGTTCTGTCTAGTAGAAAGCTTCTCAGCATTCATCCTGCCAAATTTATGAATGGACTACGGCTTTCCTTATGAATGGGCAACACCTGCTATCTTTCTAAGTTCCTGTTTTCTTCCTGAATTCTGGCCACTCTCAAGAATAGGCTCATGGTTTTGTGTAAAAGATATGTACCACCTCCAAACTCTATAACATGGCCTTGTACTGGATAGCTGAAGGGAATGGAGAGGAACTCAGAAAACTCAGATATCAGTGTGACCAGTAAAGTGTCAGTGGAGAAACACTGATTTGGGCCTTTTGTTTACCTATTGTTCCGTTGCCCTGAATGTCTGGAAGGTCTTTGCCTCAGTCCACCCCTTTGTGAAACCTGAAGAAAACAGTTGTCTAATGGAAAATAATGAGCATCACCTGTGGCTCTTTGCTTAATTGCCGTGGAAAGGGATGTGTCTGAATCAGCCTCTTGGCCCTGTGTGAGGCTGTGACTTAGATTCTCACCACCTTATGAATCTAAGGAAAGATCTCATGTGTGCATCCAAAACCAAAATGGAAAAAGAGCAGTCTTGTGGATGAAGTCTCTCGCCTTCCTCTGTAAGGTTCCTGACTTCCATCAAGTGAGAATAGGTATCTTTGGTTCAAAAAGTTTTTCAAAGCCCTGCAGAGGCAAGCCCATAGGTGCTTGGATTTTCTCATAACTCCAATTCACATAAAGAATCTAAACCCCACAGACATAAGGCTCAAATTGGAGAAGCAGAGCAGTATTAATGGCAGGCCTAATTGATCACTCCTTGTTCACAGATAGGTTGTCAAGCCACCCTGACATTAGACAAATGAGGGTAGGGAGCATATTTTGGATACTGTCTTCAGCTGCACCCCTCATGGAAACTTCCAGCCAGAGGTTATGATGAGTGTCTATGTGGAAGTAGTTGAGAGCCATGTGGGAGTGTTTTGGTTTTAATTGTGGTCATTTGTTTGGCTGATGGAAGAGATGACTGGGTCCACCTTGGCTTGAACTCTGGTGTGAGTCTTCTTAGAGACTGAGTTCTGGAAATGACTGCAGAGATGTATTGCCATGAATTGTGTTGGGATTTTTGGAGGCCACACATGGTAGTGGCCTTTGGAAACTGAGATCTAGGCCCGGGGGGCTTCCCACAGAGCACTGGGAATCTGAGCCAGAATATCACATGATTTTATTCTGAAAGACTTGACAGCCATAGTTGAGAGTAAAAACACACATGGACCTCACATTGTAGACCTCAATGGGCCTGGCTTCATTTGATCTTTTGGCCACTCTTTGGGAAGTCTTGCCTGTGAGAGTTCTCCAGATCTTTCATTGAAATGGGCTTTCTCGCCTTTTAATGTTTCCAGAATGAATTAAATCCCACAGTGCCTCTAACCTCATCCTTGAAAAATGGCTAGATAAACATCATAAAAATTTGAAATTCCCATCACCAGGTGACACTGGATACACTTTGGATTTCCTGTTGCTCATCATGAGTGTACCAGACAGTGCCTTGATTGACTGGGTTTCATGAAAATGGTGTAGAACAATGATGCAAATAAGTTAAAGTCTGCTGAGTAGTGGGCCTAGAGCAGTGTTTTGCAGGTCTGTGATAAAACTTCTGTGGTGGGGTCATGTGGATCTGCCAAAAGGCTTGTAACTGACATGGTGCAGCCAGCAGACCCTTGTATGTAAAGGCATCTTGTTGAATGGAGAGGTTTCAGGGCAATGTTCAGAATCAGGTTGCTATGGTCAAGGGGGCAAGCTATGTGGGATAGAAGCCTGGTTGGTGCATTCTCCTGCAGACCCTGACGCACAACACGTGACAGATCTCCCTCCAGCACTGTGACCCAGTTGAATTCCTTGTATTTCCTGAAGCCAATACCAAACTCCCAGTGCAGCAGCAAGGACACCATGAAAAGTGGAGGATGACCAAATGGCTTCACAGTCCACACGGGGCCACACTTAGCCTTCAGTGGCAAGAGTTTGCTTACAAAGAGAGAATTTAGCCTTGCTGCCTCACGTTCTTTGGAAAATAAGAAACCATGTTCTGCAGGTCACATAGATGGAGACCCAGCTTTGGTGGTCTCACTAGAAAGGAAGCCATAGGTCCTGACTACAACATATACTTCAAGTGGCCAACCTCAGAGGCAGGTTCTCCAGAAGTCTTTAGGCTGGCAGATCTCCATATTTGTGCAGTATTTACCCTGTCCCTTACTTTTGGAAACTCCTCTACCACCTCCAATATTGTGAACTCGTAACCATGTTCCATTCCCGATATGTATTCACAGATTTTCTAAATCTTCTTCTTTTATTTTGTCTTACTTGGGGCAAAGATAGTGTCAAGGTATTGTTGTGAATGAGAGTAGGAAGATTTTGTGTAGCACATATTTGCATACACATTTGATTCATTTTCCTATTTTACATTCAAAATACTGAATCCCTGACACTAACCCATACCCTACTAGACTCTGACTACTAACCCTAATATGGTGGAGAGAAATAATGCAAACAGAAGTGAAATACAAACAGTTCAGAGGAGGCATGGTGTATAGTTGGATTTGCCTTTTGCATGATAAAGTGTAGGTGTTATAAATCTAGTCAATTTTTAATTAAAATAGTTCACCATGGGTTTTTGTAGTTAACAAATACGTGAATTCCTGTCTCCCTTTCTATGTAGCCTATTCAGCACATGTATTTTTATATGCCCTTTCTCTGTAGCCTATTCAGCACATGTATTTTTATATGCACATATAGAATCCTACCTGGTATCACACGTACATTTTTGTGACTTGGCTGACTTGGAGATACAAATTGTGAGAAAAGATCACTCCTCCTAAAAGCAGTTGGAACTGAAAATTCAACCTATGTGTGAGCTTCCTAGGAGAACAACATTGTACATAAATCCATGCTCAGTAAAATAAATTATTTTGCATCTGTGGATGTTATATATTTCATGATGAATATTGATTGGCTTATATATTGGTACTTTTTAATATCTCTGTGTGGGTTTTGGGTGTGTGTTTTTATATATATATATACACACTCTCAAGATTTTTCAAAATATGAAATATATGTGTCTTATATACACTACCGAAATTCATTCATGTTCATGTATGTGGATTTATAATAAAAATTTCACAAGATTATTCTCAGAAGTATTCATTTACCTGAACTACATATTTGTTTTCTAGTACTTAAAACTAACTTCAGTGAATGTGCATACAAATACTAATATTTCTACAGTAATTGACCCAGTTTAACATCAATGCAATTAGATTCCTATGGGACATGGTGTGTATTTTGATGTTCATTTTTATTCAACATTGGTTCGTTAATATTTCTTCAGTTCATGCACATCATAGGATATATATTTCATCCACAAATTCACAAATTTATAGGCATTTGTTTCTCTTTCAATCACTTACTGCTTCAGAACACATGTATTCCTCCAGGTTTCTTGACTGGTCTTTTAATGAGACTTCTTTCCAAACACATTATTTTCGATTTCTATAATCACTTTTGAAGCAAATCTCACACAATCTTTATAATAAAACATAACGCAATTATACAATTAGATGTGTAACTGGTTGGAATGAATGATTGTATATCAATAAAAGTTTTTGTGTATATTTTCACATATCAATTCAATCCATTATTTAAAGTGGAAACAGTTATATTATTTATTCACAGTATTGTCAATTCATGCATTAATTCTATATTCATAGACACAGAGTACAAATCTTTGTACCGCCAATAATAATTTATACATCTTCAAAATATTGCTCTCAGAAATGGTATAAGAAATACTTATGTAACCCAATCTACATATACATTTTATCACAGTAATATTCTGGACCCAAAATGCAAAGGTCAAACATATGATTGTACCAAAGCCTAAATTGAAAAGTGAGCATGGATTACTAAAAACATCCATGTACATGTTGCCTAATGTTCTCAAATGTCAATCCTATTTGTGACAACATATTTTTTTCTTCCTTAGATTATATATTCAAACTCAACCCTGTTGAAAATATCTAATCCTATCACTCACTTTATACTTTTCCTGATTTCTTAATGTCTCTATTGATATCTGCTTACCGACATATTTTCCCCAGTTAATCATTGTGACTGACTCTTCACATATGCTCACATTTAAATTCACTCTCTATCCGAAACCCTATTGCTGGAGAACTTTTGTCCAAAACCTATACTCACTCTTCTTTCTGAAACTGAATATCTTTCTAATAATTTCAACTATCCCTTTTTGACTAGAAGTTCTCTTCAACATTCCATCATCCAACGTACAAGGTCCTATGCCATTGTACTGAATTTATCTGAGACATCTCTGCAGAAAATAATTCAAATCTAAGTATCCCAATCAAGGGCCCAATGCCCTTCTGGGCTTCAAATCTTACCTACATTTCTGTTTTCATACTAATATTTCACCTATATTTTCTTGTAAATATTGCAGCTTCCCAATCATTCCTGCAGAATGATTCCTAATTCATATCGAACATGTTATTAATCCTAACCATACACTGTTCCCTCAATCTAACTTTACAGAAGATTAGAGACAGAGTTGGTCTTTCAATATAGGAATGTAGCAGATCTTCCACATGCTAAGATCCTCAAAGGTCCATACAGAAATGATCCCTGGAGAAGATGTATGCAGCTATGAAGGACCTGAGAGAGAAAAAGTCATCTCCATGTAATGGCTCACCGCTGGCTCCTAATAACCTCACAGAGTTGGCCAAGGAGACCAGATCTGAGACAGGACAGGCCATTTCTGGGAACATAGTATGTCCCACCAGTAAGAGGACACTCCGGATAGTCACAGACCTACTTGGGGGAAGGAGGTGCCTTTGTGGGTTGGGTGTGAGTTTGTGGTCTTGTCTCATTTTCTGAGAATAGGTAGGAAAGGCAGTATGTTCATTTTGGAGTGGATGGTTTCTAGAAAGTCGTTTGACAAGGAGTGTGTTTCTATGTCTGGGTATCCCACTGTGTTCGTGGATGAAGACATTAGAAAGAGCATGCATCAATGGATGTGTTCTGTCTAGTAGAAAGCTTCCCAGCATTCATCCTTCCCAATTTATAGATGGACTTGGCTTGCCTTCTGGATGGGCAACACCTACTGTCTTCCTAAGTTCCTGTTTTCTGCCTGAATTCTGGCCACAAACCATAATAGGCTCATGGTTATGTGTCCAAGATATGTACCACCTCCAAGCTCTGGGACATGGCCATGTACAGGATAGCTGAAGGGAATTGGAGCATCTCAGAAAACTCAGATATCAATGTGACCAGTAAAGTCTCTGTGGAGAAACCCTGCTTTGGGCCTTTTGCATACCTATTCTTCTGTTGCACTGAATAACAGGAAGGTCTTTGATTAGGCCACGCCTTTGTGAAGCCTGAAGAAAACAGTTTTCAAATGGAAATGAATGGGCATCACCTGGGGCTCTTTGCTTAATTGTTTGGAAAGGGATGTGTCTGAATTGGCCACTTGGCCCTGTGTGAGGCTGTGGCTTAGATACTCAGCACCTAATGGACCTAAAGAAAGATCCCATGTGTGCACCCAAATCCAAAATGTCCAAAAAGCATTTATTGTGGACTACGTCTCTCGCCTTCCTCTGTAAGGTTCCTGATCTCCATCAAGTGAGAATAGGGATCCTTTGCATCAAATGAGTACTTCAAAGCCTTGCAGAGTCTAGCCCACTGGTGCTTGTGATTACTCATGACTCCAGTTCACATAAAGAATCTAAATCCCACAGTCAGTAAGCCTCAAATTGGAATTGTGGAGCAGTATTAAAGGCAGGGCTCTATGATCATTCCGTGTTCAAAGGAAGGGTGTCCAGGCAACCCTGACTTGTGACAAATGAGGTGCGAGCGTGCTTATTTTGAACACTGTGTTGGTCTGTGCCCCTCATGAAAACCTCAAGCCAGAGGTTATTATTAGTGTCTATATGGAAGAAGATGAGTGCCATGTGGGAGTCTTTTGTTTTTAATTGTGGTCATTTGTGTGGCGGTTGGAAGAAATGTCTGGTTCCACCTGGGCTTGAACTCTGGTGTGATTCCCCTTAGAGACTGAGTTGTGGAACTGTCCTCAGAGAAGTATTGCCATGAATTGTGTTGAGATTTTAGGAGGCCACACACGAGATTCGCCCTTGGAAACTGAGATCTAGGCCCAGGGTGGCTTTCCACAGAGCATAAGTAATCTCAGCCAGGATATCACACGATTTTATTGTTAAAGACTTGGCAGCCATAGTTGAGAGTCATAACACACATGGAGCTCACATTGAAGACCTCAATGAGCCTGGCTTCATGTGAGCTTTTGGCCACACTTTGGGAAGCTTTGCCTGTGATAGTTCTCCATTTCTTTCATTCAAATGAGTTTCCTCGCCATTTAATGGTTCCTGAATGATTGGAAACCCACAGTGCCTCCAACTTCATCCTTAAAAAATAGCTAGATAAATACCACCAAATTTTTGAAATTCCCTTGACCAAATGGCACTGGAGAAACTTTGGATTCCTGTTGCTGATTATGAGTATACCAGACAGTGCCTTGATTGACTTGGTTTCACGAAAATGCTGTAGAACAGAGATTCCAGTAATTTGGAGCCTGCTGAGTAGTTGGCCTAGAGCAGTGGTGGGGAGGTGTCTAAAATAACATCTGTGGTGAGGCCATGTTTATCTGCCATTGGCTTCCAAATGGCTTGTGACTGACA
Source organism: Callospermophilus lateralis (assembly GCF_048772815.1). NCBI lineage: Eukaryota > Metazoa > Chordata > Mammalia > Rodentia > Sciuridae > Callospermophilus > Callospermophilus lateralis. The sequence continues at coordinate 312,521 of NW_027512278.1, read as the reverse complement.
TTTTGCATCCAGCAGACCCTTGTATGTAAAAGCATCTTGTTATATGGAGAGGTTTCAGGACAATATTCAGAATCAGGTTGCTATGGTCAATGGGGCAAGCTCTGTGGGAAAGAAGCTTGCTTGGTGCATTCTCCTGCAGACCCTGACCCACCACATGTGACAGAATTCCCTCCAGCACTTTGTCCCAGTGGAACTCCTTGTATTTCAAGAAACAGATACCAAACTCCCAGTGCAGCAGCAAGAAACACCACAAAAAATGGAGGATGAAAAAATGGCTTTACAGTAAAGACGAGGAGACACTTAGCGCGCAGTGGCTACAGTTTACCTACAAAGAAAAAATTCAGCACTGCTGCCTCATGTACATTGGGAAATAAGAAACAATGTCCTCCAGGTCACATAGATGCAGACCCAGTTATGATGGTCTAACTAGAACGGAAGCTAAACCTCCTGACAGCAACATATATTTCAAGTGCCGAAACTCAGAGGCAGTTTCTCAAAAGTCTTTAGGCCAGCAGAGCTCCATGTTTGTGGAGTGTTTACCCTGTCCCTTACTTTTGGAAACTCCTATACCACCTCCAAGTATATGAACTCCTGAGCATATTCCATTCCAGATATGTATTCACAGATTTTTGTAAATCATGTCCTCTAATTGTGTCTTACTTTAAGCGAAGATGATGTCAAGGCATTGTTCTGGATGAGAGTGGGAACATTTTTTTGTATCACATATTTGCATAAATATTGAATTTATTTTCCTATTTTCAATTCGAAATACTGAATCCCTGACACTAACCCAAAACCTACTAGACTCTGACTACTAATCCTAATATGATGGAGTAAAATAACCCACACAGAATAGAAATACAACCAGTTCAGAGGAGGCATGGTGTATAGTTGTACTTTCCTTTTGCATGATAAAGGGTTGGTGTTATAAATCTTGTCAATTTGTAGTTAAAATAGTTCTCTATGTGTTTTTAAAGTTAACAAATATGTGAATTCCTGTCTCCCTTTCTCTGTAGTTGATTCAGCACATGCATTTTTATATGCACATATAGAATACTACATGGTATCACACGTACATATTTGTGAGGTAACTGACTTTGCAAATACAAATTGTTAGAAGAAAACACTTCTTCTAAATGCTGTTGGAACTGAAAATTCAACCTATGGGTGAGCTTCCTAGTTGAACAACATAAATCCATATTTAGTAAAATCAATATTTTTGGATCTGTGGATGATATATATTTCATGGTGAATTTCGATTGCCATACATAATGCTACTTTGTAATGTCTGTATTTAGGTGTGTGTGTGTGTGTGTGTGTGTGTGTGTGTGTGTGTGTATTCACTCTGCTGATTATTCAAAATATAAAATATATGTGTCTTATTATACACTAACTAAATTCATTCATATTCATGTATTTGGATTTATAATCAACGTTTGAGAAGATTATTCTCAGGAATATTTTTCCACCTGAAATACATGTTTGTTTCCTAGTACTGAAAACTAACTTCAGGGGATCATATTATGGCACCGATGGGAGTTCATTACCCACCTGTACCGCGTCACTTTGCAGGAGAAGGACGAGTTAGAACGGCTAAAATCTATCTTATTAGAAATTTCCAGGAAAATTGGTGTGCTCCAAAACCTACAGGAAGGATTTCCATTGCACAAGGACCAGCTACGGGGACTCAAACACCAGCAATTTGTCCTCACGGAGGGTCACGCTGCTTATTTAGCAAATCGCCCCACGGCTAGTGTCTGCAATGCGCGCTGGGAAACGACGAGAGAGCAACACAAAGATACAGTCTGTGGATTATGCGGGCTCCTGCCATCTGGGCAATCACTGTGCTCAGTGCTGAATTCTGGGTTTGAAATGGGGGAAGGAAGCGGTCCAATTCGGTTTTCCACACCGGTGAGACCACAGAGGAAGATAGCGGTCACCATCTTGGAGAGCTGATGTCACCATCCCTGTTTTCGACTGATCACAGCTCATTCAGATACAGAATAGGTAATTTCAGGCTGCCATTCGCCTTCATCTTGCAGACAAATTACTCAGGGTCAGTGCTAAAGAACCCATGAAAATTGCTTCTTGGATCGTTCTCCTATCAGAACATACACCGAGCCCGGAGCGGCTGAATTCCGGGTCCCGGAACTGCTCTGGCCCAGGGCTAAAGAACCTGCGGAAACTGTTTCTTGGTCTGGGTCCTGCTGAATACTGTAGAGGTAAATGCCAACTGAGCCTTCATAGACAGTGGCAACAGGATTGAGACGGGGCTTGTGAGGGCCGGTCAGGACTCACCCGTTGCTTTGGTCACCCGACAAAGGGAATGAAATGCTGCCATTTACATGGGATACCAACATGGCAGACATCTGATGTGATCACAAAGCAGTGGAGGAGATAACTTCATCGATACCAGCGGCGAGAGAAATAGTTGGTCTCCTGGTAAAGAAAGTGAGTCACAAACATCTGAGTCTCTCTCATTTTGTCATAAAGCCAGAGGTGCAGAGCAGAGCTGCCACCTGTGCCTGGAACAGGCCCAGCGACCCACCGGCGTGGTAGTCACGTCACCCCAATTGGAGTAGGGGCAGAGCAGAGCCGACACCCATGCCTGCAAGGTAGGCAGACGTACGACCGACCGGCAGAACAGGCCTAGCGGCCGGTCAGCATGGTGTACAGATCACCCCAATTGGAGGAGCAGCACAGCCACCAACCGCACCTGCAATGGAGACTTTTCCACAATACAAGAGCAATATAAATATACAGGGGGAAAATTACAAAAACACAACAGTTTCACCAAGCAGAAAGAAACGCAAGCTGTATGAAAAGACAAGGAAAGAAAGGACCACAAGCAATGCAGGTCAACTCAACTTTAGAAGAGGTAATAGATGCAGCATATGGAATGTCAGATAAAGAATTCAGGATATACATGCTTCAGGTGATCTGGAATCTCAAGGAAGACATTAGACAGCAAAAATCAGTCAATGAAAGATCACTTCTACAATGAATTACATCAAAAAATCCAAGTAGCAAAGATCAACTATACAGGGAGATAGAGGTTATAAAAAACAAACGAACTGAAATCTTAGAAACGCAGGGAGTAATGAACCATCTTAAAAACTCAATTGAGAATACTACCATCAGAGCAGAATACTTAGAAGATAGAACATCAGACAATGAAGACAAAGTATTTCAACTCAAAAAGAACATATACAGCTCAGCAAGACTGTTAAGAAACCATGAGCAAAACTGCAAGAAATATGGGATAACATAAAGAGAATAAACATAAGAGTCATTGGGATACAGGAAAGTATAGAGGTCCAAACCAAAGGAGTGAGCAATCTATTCAATGAAATAATAGGAGAAAAATTCCTAGACTTGAAGAATGAGACAAAATCCCAAATCCTAAAAGTCTACAGGATGCCGAACGTGCAAAATCATAAGAGATCCACACCTAGACACATTGTAATGAAGATACCCTACATACAGAATAAGGAGAGAATTTTAAAAGCTACAAGAGAAAGGAAGCAGATTATAGTTAGTGGTAAACCAACCAGGATAACAGCTGATCTTTCAACACAGACTCTGAAAGCTAGAAGATCCTTTAATAACATATTTCAAACACTGAAAGAAAATGGGTTCCAGCCAATTATCATGTATCCAGCGAAATTAAGCTTCAGATGGAAGATGAAATTAAAACCTTCCACGATAAACAAAAGTGAAAAGAATTTGCAGCTAGAAAACCATCTCTTCAAAACATCCTCGGCAAAACATTACAGGAAGTGGAAATGGAAAATACCAATGAAAACCAACAGTGGGAGGTAGGACATTAAAGGGGGGAAAATAATCAAAGAGGAAAACAAACTATGTTTAGTAACATAAATAAACAAATATGGCTGGAAGAACAACCCATATCTCAATAATAACCAAAAATCTTAATGGCTTAAACTCACCAATTAAGAGACACAGGCTAGTAGAATGGACCACAAAACAAGAACCAACAAAATGCTGCCTACAGGAGACGCATTTTATAGGAAAAGACATACATAGACTGAGGGTGATACTTGGAAAAATCGTATCACTCTTATGAACTTCGGAAACAAGCAGGAGTGTCCATACTCATATCAAATAAAATAGATTTCAAGCCAAAGTTAATCAAAAGGGATAAAGAAGGACACTACATACTACTCAAGGGAACCATACGCCAACAAGACATAACAATCATAAATATATATGCCACAAACAATGGTGCAGCTTTGTTCATCAAACAAACTCTTCTCAATTTCAAGAGTCTAATAGACCACAATACAGTAATCATGGGAGACATGAACACACCTCTCTCACCACTGGACAGATCTTCCAAACAAAAGTTGAATAAGGAAACTATAGAACTCAATAACACAATTAATAACCTAGACTTAATTGACATATATACAATATACAACCCATCATCAAGAAGTTACACTTTTTTCTCAGCAGAACATGGATCCTTCTCAAAAATACATCATATATTATGTCACAGGGCAATTCTTAGACAATAAAAAGGAGTAGAGATAATACCATGCATTTTATCTGATCATAATGGAATGAAATTAAAAATCAACAATAAAAAAAGGAAGGAAAAATCATTCATCACTTGGAGAATGAACAATAGGTTTCTGAATGATCAATGGGTTATAGAAGACATCAAGGAAGAAATTAAAAAATTCTTAGAGATAAATGAAAACACAGACACAATATATCGGAATCTATGGGACACATTGAAAGCAGTTCCAAGAGGAAAATTCATTGCTTGAGTTCATTCCTTAGAAAAAGAAAAAACCAACAAATAAATGATCTCATACTTCATCTCAAAATCTTAGACAAACAAGAGCAAACAACAGCAAAAGAAGTAGAAGGCAACAAATAATTAAAATCAGAGGAAATTAATGAAATCAAAACAAAAGAAACAATTAAAAAAATTGACAAAACAATACATTGGTTTTTTGAAAAAATAAATATAATCGACAGACCCTTAGCCATGCTAACAAAGAGAAGAAGAAAGAGAACTCAAATTACTAGCATATGAAATGAAAAAGGAAATATAACAAGAGACACTTCAGAAATACAGAAGAAAATCAGAAATTATTTTGAATTAATATACTCCAATAAAATAGAATATAGTGAAGGCATTGATAAATTTCTTAAGTCATATGATGTGCCCAGATTGAGTCAGGAGGATATAGACAACTTAAACATTCCAATATCAATTGAGGAAATAGAAGAAACCATCAAAATACTACCAACTAAGAAAAGCCCAGGACCGTATGGGTATAGAGCAGAATTATACAAAACCTTTAAAGAAGAACAAAAACCAATACTTTTCAAGGTATTTCAGGAAAAATGCAAAAATCCTCAAAAAAATTCTGGCGAATCAGACACAAAAACATATATATATAAAAAAAATGTGCACCATAATCAAGTAGGATTCATTCCTGGGATGCAAGGCTGGTACAATATACGGAAATCAATAAATGTTATTCATCACATCAATAGACTTAAAAAGAAGAACCATATGATCATCTCGAGAGATGCAGAAAAAGCATTTGACAAGGTACAGCATCACTTTACGTTCAAAACTCTAGAAAAACTAGGGATAACAGAATCATACCTCAATATTGTAAAAGCAATCTTTGCTAAGCCTCAGGCTAGCATCATTCTGAATGGAGAACAATTGAAGGCATTCCCCCTAAAATCTGGAGCAAGACAATGATGCCCTCTCTCACCCCTTCTGTTCAACATAGTTATCGAAACACTGGCCAGAGCAATTAGAAAGACTAAAGAAATTAAAGGCATTAAAATAGGAAAAGAAGAACTCCAATTATCGCTATTTGCAAAAGACATGATTCTATACCTAGCAGACCCAAAAGGGTCTACAAAGAAACTATTAGAGGTAATAAATGAATTCAGCAAAGTGGCAGGATATTAAATCACCACGCATAAATCAAAGGCATTTTTGTATATCAGCGACAAATCCTCTGAAATGGAAATGAGGACAATCAGTCCATTCACAATATCATCAAAAAAATAAATAAAATACTTGGGAATCAACCTAACAAAAGAGGTGAAAGACATATACAATGAAAACTACAGAACCCTAAAGAGAGAAATAGAAGAAAATCTTAGAAAATGGAAAAATATACCCTGTTCATGGATAAGCATAACTAACATCATCAAAATGACGATATTACCAAAAGTTCTCTATAGGTTTAATGCAATGCCAATCAAAATCTCAAGGTCATTTCTTGTAGAAATAGATAAAACAATTATGAAATTCATATGGAAAAATAAAAGACCCAGAATAGCAAAAACAGCTCTAAGCAGGAAGTGTGAATCAGGCAGTAAACCGATACCAGACCTCAAACTATACTACAGATCAATAGTAACAAAAATAGCATGGTACTGGTGACAAAACAGGCGGGTGGACCAGTGATACAGAATAGAGGACACAGAAACCAATCCACAAAACTACAGCTATCTTATATTTGATAAAGGGACTAAAAGCATGCAATGGAGGAAGGATAGCATCTTCAACAAATAGTGCTGGGAAAACTGGAATTCCATATGTAACAAAATGAAACTGAATCCCCTCCTCTCACCATGCACAAGAGTTAACTCAAAATAGATTTAGGAGGTTGATATCAAATCAGAGACACTGCATCTGGTGGAAGAAAACTTTTGCCACCATCTACATACTGTGGTGTCGGGCTCCAAATTTCTCAATAGGACACCCATAGCACCAGAGTTAATCCCTAGAATCAACAAATGGGACTTACTCAAACTAAATACATTTTTCTCAGCAAAAGAAACAATAAGAGAGGTAAATAGGGAGCCTACATCCTTGGAACAAATCTTTACTCCTCACACTTCAGATAGAGCCCTAATATCCAGAGTATACAAAGAACTCAAAAAAATTAAACAATAAGAAAATGAATAACCCAATCAACAAATGGGCCAATGACCTGAACAGACACTTCTCAGAGGAGGACATACAATCAATCAATAAGTACATGAAAAAATGCTCACCATCTCTAGCAGTCAGAGAAAAGCAAAACAAACCCACCCTAAGATACCATCTCACTGCAGTAAGATCGGCAGCCATTATGAAGTCAAACGCCATCATGTGCTGTCGAGGATGTGGGGAAAAGGGCACACCTGTACATTGCTGGTGGGACTGCAAATTGGTGCAGCCAATTTGGAAAGCAGTATGGAGATTTCTTGGAAAGCTGGGAATGGAACCACCATTTGACCTATTCCCCTTCTCGGTCTATTCCCTAAAGAACTAAAAAGAGCATGCTACAGAGATACTGATAAATCGATGTTCATAGCAGCACAATTCACAATTGCAAGACTGTGGAACCAACCTAGATTCCCTTCATTAGATGAATGGATTAAAAATGTGGCATTTATATAGAATGGCTTGTGACTCACAAGGTGCAGCCAGCAGACCCTTATATGTAAAGGCAAATTGTTATATGGTTTGGTTTCAGGTAAATGTTCAGAATCAGGTTGCTATGGACACGGGGGCAAACAATGAGAGATAGAATATTGGATGGTGCATTCTCCTGCAGAACCTGACCATACACACGTGACAGAACTCCCTCCAGCACTGTGTCCCAGTTGAACTCCTTGTATTTCGTGATGCAAATACCAAACTCCCAGTGCAGCAGCAAGAAACACCACGAAAAGTGGAGGATGACCAAATGGCTTCACAGTTCACACGGGGAGACACTTAGGTTCCAGTGTCCACAGTTTACTTAGGAAGAGAGAATTCAGCACTACGGTCTCATGTTCATTGGAAAATAAGAAACCATGTCCTCCAGGTCACATAGATGCAGACCCATCTTTGATGGTCTCACTACAAAGGAAGCTAAAGATCCATACAACAAAATATATTTCAAGTGCCCAAGCTCAGAGGGACTTTCTCAAGAAGTCTTTAGGCCAGCAGAGCTCCATGTGTGTGGACTGTTTAAACTTTCCCTTACTTTTGGAAACTCCTTTACCACCTCCAATTTTTTGAACTACTGAGTATATTTTATTCCACATATGAATTCAAAGATTTTCTAACTCTTCTCCTCTAATTGTGTTTTACTAGGGTCGAAGGTAATGACAAGGCATTGTTCTTGATGAGAGTTGGAAGATTTTTGTGTAGCATATGTTTGCGTACACATTGGATTCATTTTCCTATTTTCCATCCAAAATACTGAATCTCTGACACTATCCCATACCCTACTAGACTTTGACGATTAATCCTAATATGGTGAAGAAAAATAACCCAAAGAGAATAGAAATACAAGCAGTTCAGAGGAGGCATGGTGTATACTAGGTCTTGCCTTTTGCATGATAAAGGGTAGGTATTATAAAAATTGTCAATTTTTAATTGAAATAGTTCTACATGTGTTTTTAAAGGTAACGAATATGTGACTTCCTGTTTCCTTTTCTCTGTAGCCTATTCAGCACATGTGTTTTTATACGCACATATAGAATCCTACCTGGTATCACACATAATTTCTTTTGAGGCTACTGACTTGGAAGATAAAAATTGTGAGTAGAGATCATTCCTCCTAAACGCTGTTGAAACTGAAAATTCAACCTATGTCAGCTTCCTAGTAGAACAACATTATACATGAATCCATGTTAAGCAAAATGAATATTTTTCGATATGTGGATTATATATATTTCATGATGAAATGCGATTGGCATATATATTGCTACTTTTAATGTCTGTGCATGTGTCTGTGTGTGTGTGTGTGTGTGTGTGACTCTCCAAGTTTTCTAAAATATGAAATATATGTGTATTATATAAACTCCCTAAATTCATTCATGTTCATGTATGTGGATTTATAATCAACTTTTCAGAAGATTATTCTCAGAAATATTCATCCAACTTGAATACATATTTGTTTCCCATTACTGAAATCTGACTTCAGTTAATGGTTCATACAAATCCTAACATTTCTACATTAACTGACCCAGTTTAACATCAATGCAAGTAGATTCCTATGGGACATGATGTCTATTTTGAACTTCATTTCTATTCAACACTGCTACATTACTATTTCTTCACGTTTAGCCCATCATAGCATATATATTTCATCCACAAGTTCACAAATTTAGAGGCATTTGGTTCACTTTAAATCCCTTCCTGCTTTAGAACACATGTATTCCTCCAGGTTTCTTGACTGGATTTTTTGAGACTTCTTTCCAAACACATTATTTTCGATTTCCATAATCCTTTTGAAGAAAATCAGACACACCCTTCATGATAAACCATAACCTAATATTACCATTAGATGTATAACTGGTTGGAATGAATGATTTTATATCAATATTAGATTTCCTGTATATTTTCAGATATCAATTAAATGAATTATTTAAAGTGGAACCAGTTATATTATTTATTCACAGTATGGTCTATTCATGCATTATCTCTATATTCACAGACACAGCGTACACCTCTTTGTACCCCCAATACTAATTTATACGTCTTCTCAATATTGCTCCCGGAAATGGTGGAAGAAATACTCATGTCACCTGATCTACATATACATTTTATCACAGTAATATTTTTGACAAAACTGCAAAGGTCACACTTATGATTTTACAAAGCCTAAATGGAAAGTGAACATGGATTACTAAAAACATCCATGTCCAGGTTGCCTAATGCTCTCAAATGTCATTCTTTGGTGACTACATATTTGTTTCTTCCTAAGATTATATATTCAAACTCAATCCTGTTGAAAATGTCTAATCCTAACAATCACTTTGTACTTTGCCTAATTTCCTATTGTCTTCCTTGATATTTGCTTTCCTACATTTTTTCCCTAGTTCATCATTGTGAATGACTCTTCACATGTGCTGACATTGGCATTCACTCTCTAATCGAAACCCTGTTGCTAAAGAATTTTTTTTTTCCAAATTCTATACTCACACTTCTTCCGAAAACTACCGACTGTCTTTCTAATCTTACCGACTATCCCTTTTGGAGTTGATGTTCCCTTCTAAATTCAATCATCCAAGGTACAAAGTCTTATGCCATTGTATATTGATTTATCCAAGAAATCTCTGCTGAAGGTAATTCAATGCTAAGTATCCCAATCAAGGGCCCAATTCCCTTCTGGGCTTCAAATCTTACCTAGATTTCTGTTTTCATACATATATTTCACCTCTATGTTCTTATAAATATAGCAGATTCCCAATATCATTATTCATCCCTCAGAATAATTCCTAACTCAAATTGATCAAGTTATTAATGCTAACCATACACTGTTCCCTCAATCTAACTTTACAGAAGAGCGGGACAGAGTTGGTCTTACAATACAGGAATATAGGGGATCTTCCACCTGCTGAGAACCTCAAATGTCCATGCAGATATGACCCCTGGAGAAGATGTAGGCAGATATGAAGGACCAAACATGGCCTGTGTGGAGAGCTGTTCCCGGGTGCCTATGGTTGATATACCATTCCAACTTGTGAAAGTGTCACATGAAGTAGGGGTAGCCACCAGCACTTGTCCCCGTTGAACTCCTTGTATTTAGTTAAGCAAATACCAAACTCCCAGTGCAGCAGCAAGAAACACCACGAAAATGGAGAATGAACAAATGGCTTCACAGTCCACATGGGGAGACACTTAGCCCCCAGTGGCCACAGTTTACCTACAAAGAGGGAATTCAGTACTGCTGCCATATGTTCATTATAAAATAAGATACCATGTCCTCCAGGTCACATAGATGCACACCCAGCTTTGATGGTCTCACTACAAAAGAAGCTATAGCTCCAGACAACAATATAAATTTAAGTGCCCAACCTCTTAGCCAGTTTCTCAAGAAGTCTTTAGGCCAGCAGAGCTCCATGTTTGTGTTGTGTTTACAATGTCCCTTACTTTGAGAAACTCCTCCACCATATCCAAGGTTGTGAACTCCTGAGAATTTCCCATTCCAGATTGGATTTATTTTGCAATTTTCCATTCTACACTAACTGACCTAGGTTTACATCAATGCAAGTAGATTCCTTATGGAACATGATGTGTATTTTGAAGTTCATTTTTATTCAACACTGTTACATTACTATTTCTTCAGTTTATGCACATAATAGGATATATATTTATTCCACAAGTTAGGAAGTTTATAGGCATTTGGTTCACTTTCAATCATTTTCTGCTTCAGAACACATGTATTCCTCCATGTTTCTTGACTGGTCTTCTCATGAGACTTCTTTCCAAACACATTATTTTCTATTTCCGTAATCACTTTTGAAACAAAACTCACACACCCTTCATTATAAACCATAACTCTAAGATTACCATTAGATGTATAACTCTTTGGAATGAATGATTGTATATCAATATAAGATTTCCTATATATTTTCAGATATCAATTCAATCCATTATTTAATTGGAACCAGTTATATTTTTTCCCAGTATGATCTATGTATGCATAATCTCTATATTCATAGACACAGCATACGCCTCTTTGTACCCCCAATACTAATTTATTCGTCTTCACAATATTGCTCCCAGAAATGGTGGAAGAAATACGCATGCCACCTGATCTACATATACATTTTATTACAGTAATATTCTGGACACCAAATGCAAAGGTCACACTTATTATTGTACCAAAGCCTAAATGGAAAGTGAGCATGGATTACTAAAAACATCCATGTCCACATTGCCTAATTCTCTCAAATGTCAATCCTATTCGTGACTACATATGTGTTTCTTCCTAAGATTATATATTCAACCTGAACCCTTTGAAAAAGTCTAATCCTATCACTTTATAGTTTGCCTGATTTTGTAATGTCTCTATTGATATCTGCTTTCCTACATATTTCCCAAGTTCATCATTGTGATTGACTCTTCACATGTGCTGACAAATATTCACTCTCTAACCAAAACCCTATTGCTAAAGAACTTTTGTTTCAAATACTATACTGACTCTTCTTCCTATACCTACCGACTATCTTCCTAATCCTACCGACTGTCCCTGTTCGACTCGATGTTCTCTTGTACATTCAATCATCCAAGGTAGAAGATCCTATGCCATTGATTATAGATTCATCTTAGACATCTGTGCATAACATAATTCAATGCTAATTATCCCAGTCAAGGTCCCAATGCCATTTTGGGCTTCGAATCTAAACTAGATTTCTGTTTTCATAATTATATTTCACCTCTATATTCTTTTAAATATTTTAGGTTCCAAATATCATCATTCATCCAGCAGAATGATTTCTAACCCAAATCAAACATGTTGTTAACCTTAACCATTCACTGTTCCATCAATCTAACTTTACAGAAGAGCAGGGATAGAGTTGTATGAGATCTTTCACCTGATGAAAACCTCAAAGGTACATGCATAAATGATCTCTGAAGAACATGAAGGCAGCTATAAAAGACCTGAGAGAGCAAAAGTCATCTTCAATGGCAAACAACCTGGTCAGGATGAAGGGTTCTGACTGAATCAGCCTCTCTCTTCTTAATGTAG